>NC_057691.1:3018044-3026111 GCF_014466175.1 Vespula pensylvanica | reverse complement strand
TCTCTCTCTCTCTCTCTCTCTCTCTCATTCTCTTATTACTGAAGTCTGCTATCTGAACTTTATCCTGAAAATACACCTTCCTCTTGTCATTTACCACGCTGTGACTTCCTTTCGAGGGCGTGAATTTCCTTTGGAGTTATACCGGAACACGTTTTACACCACCATAACGTTTCCTTCTTCCCCCTATTTTTTTTCCTACTTCTTATTTTCTTCTCATCTTTTCTTCTCTCTTCTATTTCCTCTCTTCTCTCCCATTTGTTCGTCAGTTCTTCTCTCGAGCAATCTTTTATCCTCACAAAGACGATCCCGCCGGCGAGATTAAAAACTTTAATTCGACGATGATCGTTCTCTCTTTCTTCACTATTTATATTCCAAACCCGCTAGATTTCTACCAAGGCTACATCCTTGATAGGAATACAATCATAAAAAATAAAAAAGAAATAAAAAGAGAGAAGCAAATGCCACAGAACACGTGAAATTAAGATTAATTGGCCATGAGTCACCACCTAGGAAACAACTTCTTTCAATTTATTTTTTTATTATTATCTTTCTTTTCAATCGTCTACCAAAAACTCTTTCTATTTTATCGAAATAAAATGATCATCGAACTGACGCGAAGATGTTCGTACTTACATACGTACGTATTGATGTTGAAATAATTTGACTAAGACGAACAGATCGAAGTATACGCGTAATACCTTCCTAAGTCCACTTTGTTAAAGTCGATCGCAAGCTCAAGGACGAGAACCGGGTCTCTAAACCAGGGTACACTATGCGGTCTAGTCGACGAGACAGGTGGATGCAATTAAACCGGATCATCCGAGCTCTCTTGCAATTGCGCATTCACTCACGATAGTGAACTAGTCTTCTTGTTTGAAACGAAGAATAATCAACAAGAGATTAACGTGGTTCGATTAATAAACAGCTCGACGAATGTTTTGGCCTTGATTATAAGATCGTATGTAAGTATCTCGTGGAATGTACCAACGAATATTTTCATCGACTCGAAAGATCGAAAGTAACAGAATTGATTTATAAAATAGATAATATATGAAATTACGAGATTAAAAAAGAGAAAGAAAGTGGGACAATATAATTTAGTTATTATTTTTAAACATACCATAAATATAAACGATATGTATTAACATATTTAAACTAAGTCAGTATAGTAATTCGTCGTAATTATGTATTAGTTTAAATCCTTTCGATTAAAATAATGATTCGAATTGTTGCAAGTATCACGTTACAATGTTTGGAATAAAAAAAAAAAAAACGAAAATGAAAGCTGATCTGCGATACGATATAATCTTGCGGTGTCGCGCCAGATTAAATCGTGTCGAAGTTATTTATGTCCTACTAAGAAATGATCCTATTTTAAACTAAGGTCCAATATATAAACGCATTTATTTACTCTCTATAACTTCTATAGCATGTCCGTGAAATTTTGTTGAATCAATTTCTTATATTAATATCACGTTTTTCAAAAATTACGTTTTCGAATATATCGAAGAAATAAACGGGGATGAGAACTTGTTCGATAGGTTTCTCTCTTTGGAAATTACGATTGTTGTACACCGGTTATACGAAATAACAAGCCAAAGTCTATTTAGAGAGCTTGCATGCTGACCTAGCACTAAAACCACTCGATCTATATTCGCTTTCTATTGGATGAGAGCTCGACCAACGTAAATCTTTATCTTACCGATGGAATCAATCTGCCGATCCATCCAAATGCATTGAAACTCATTACAATTGTATATATAAATACCTTACATATTTCAAACACATAGAAATTTTTTTATTTCATACGTATCGAAATAAACATCAATGCTAATACGGTCAACGATGATTGCATTAATGACGGAAAAAGTTTATTCATAAATCGATATTCAATGAACGTAGATTATCGTATCTATGCATCCACGCTCCAATCTATCAGACTTTATTAACCCGAACAAATCGGCCCGGTATCAACTTGTTCGAAGGTGGTTGTCAATGAACACGATAATCTCTACGTGCATAGTTATAGTTATAGCCACATATACATATAACTGATACAAGCAACTGGTCGGCTTTAATTGCTTTCTTAGGTAACACGTATTTTTGCATATCTCTTAACTTGAGCGGCGATGTACAAAGGTTAAATTAAAATGCGTTACGTTCGAGTCGTTACAAGGACTACCTTCTTATAACAAATAAGCTATAAATCGTTCTACATACATATATATATATATATATATATATCAACTATTCGATTAAAGAAAATTTGTGTATCTACATGATCCAGTTTACATGATGAAGAAAAAAAAGAGAGAAAGAAAGAGAGAGAGAGAGAGAGAGAGACAGAGAGAGAGAGAGGAAAAGAAAAGAAAACCAATCTCTAGTTTAACTAAAGATAAGTCGTAAGATAAAGACGATTACGCAATCTTAAATAAATCAACGCTGGAAATATCTTTTCAGGCGCAACTTCTCTGGAGTAACCATAAACACGTAAAGTTCGTAAAGTAAATCTCATCGTAGCTGAATTTGTATACTATCACTTATAATGCGATCTACGTCGTCGCGGCAAGAAATATTTTCTGTGCAATATTTTTTTCGGCGATGGAAAAATGCAGCGACAAGAATCGCGATGAATAATTCAAATTCCCTTGGGTGAAAATCGGAAAAGGGGAGAGAGATTGCGATAACGGGGCGACGCCGAGCGATGATCGGCCGTACTAAAGTAAACACAGTAGGATTACAAATATGAAAGAGTAAAGAAATAGAAAAGTTTCTTCGAAAATGGTCGATCGTTTTCTCTTCGATAGAAAAAAATCATGTTGGAGATAAAAGGAAATTTCGGCTCGTACTTACTCTAGAGATCCGTAAGGGTTGGTGCAGGTCACGTCCTCCGTGCATTCGGAAGCCCCAAGGGGAGCCACCAAGGAGGGTGACTTCTCTGGCGCTCATCCTCCACCTCCTCCTCCTCCTCTTCCTCTTCCTCTTCCTCCTCCACCACCACTTCTACCTCCTCCACTTCCTCCCCTCGCTCCTCTTCTTCCAGCGCCAGTACGACACGCGCTGCTTGCCCGCGGCGCACTTCGCGCCGTTAGACGTACCTCTCCTTTCACGTGTATCGCGACGATGACAGCGATGATACCGATGATACGACTGTCGATGAGAATGGCAGTAACGTAGAGAAGAAAATATTCAATATAGACGATTCTCGGTTACACCTCGTCGTCGTTCCAACTTGTACTCTTCTATCGTGACGCCTTCGCTCCTCCAAGAGTTCGTAGTTCATGATATTCGCCGCGCAATTCGCTAGTATCGCCCCAGAGATTCTCTCTCTCTCTCTCTCTATCTATCTATCTCTCTCTATCTCTCTTTCTCTCTCGTGTACACACCGGGCTCGTTAAGCTTTACGCGCTTTTTATGTCTCACATGTTACGAGTCATATTGATGCTAACGAGCACTCTTTTCGCCGACCTATCGTAGATGATACCCTACGGACAACGGTTTAACCCTTACCAAACGCTCGGAAGGGAAAAAAAGAAATAGAGAAAGAGAGGAAGAAATTCAATGGTGTCAATAACGCGAACGAATGTTAATAGACGGAAAAATTTTTCGCAACACCTTGCACATACTCATATCGTCCGAATCTCGGCGTGGCTCGCGCTAGACTGACGTCGAATTTCGTATGCCTCCCCCGCCAGACCTACCAACCCCCTCTTCCCCACCACCTAACCCCGGCTCGGTAGTCTCGCCAGCCGTCAATCGCGAGCCGCGCTCGCGCCATCCGCCGGAGACGCGTGCCTCTCCGCCCCTCTCTCCTTCGCTTTACCATCCACTCCATCGAGTTCGCTCGACCCTCGCAGAACTCAACCGAACTCGTTCACGCATCCCCCTTTTCTTTTTCTTCTTTTTTTTTCTTCTTCATTCCATTATAATGCCACGACCAAAGCTTACCGACAGTCTACCGCCTCCTCTTGTCCGGATTTCAAGTATTCCATCTTGTTAAGAGAATTGAAGAGAAGATTTCGTTTCTTTAAGGCATCCAGCCTCACTCGTTGCATTGTATGTTACATTGGTAATAATTAGTATTAAGAATTCTTCTCAAAATAGCGTATTATATATATATATATATATATATATATATATATATATACACATATATATATATATGTGTATGTGTGTGTGTGTACTTTTATGTACAGGATGTGTAACATACAACGAACATAGATTTCCACTTATCCTTAATACGTTGGATTGAGTAATTGGACTGAAAAGATACCATGGGGTAAATCGAAATGATTCGATCTGTCTGATTACATTCACAAAGCTTCGTTACTTCTTTTGCCTTCCTTGTCGTTTCTTATTTAGATTTGAATACTTTATGTCCTCTTTACTCATTCGCTTCGACGCGCTTGCGAGATAATGTACACCTATACTCCGTGGACAGAACGCGCATCGCTGACACAACTCGATGCTGACGTGCGAAGCGCTTACGATGCTCGATTGATTTTCTGTTCTATAAGCTTTCGAAGTATTTTTCGATGTACATGCGTTATATCTTTAATTGCAACATTATTAAAATATTTTTAAATGTTTAAACGTTTAAAATGACAGAAAAAACGAGTTAACTACTCACGAAAGTCTAATTGTATCTTTTATAATTCCATAATTGATTCGAAGTTTCCTGCTTCCTTTCCTATCATTTTACTTTGAATCGATATAAATTTCATATATCCACGTTTATCGAGCGTAAATTTCCTCGGTTAAATGATTAATATTAAACTTTCGTGTAAAAAAACTGCAAAACATGATATAATTTAATAATAGTCAATTATCTAAGGTATTCCGTGTTGAGTATAAATAGGTATGAAACAAAATGTAATATATTATATAATAGTATTATGGATATGTATATACTCTCTTTATAAAGCGTTAATTTTTCAATAGAATATATATGCTCTCTTTACACCCGAGCGTTCATTCTTCGAAAGCATATAAATATATTGTTTGAAGAGAAAAGTTTAACATATTGTTTCTTTTTTATCAATAATATATGTGAAATTAATAATTACTATAACTTATCTCTCGTTTCATCTGACATTTTATTCCATTTTTTACATTACTGTATCTTAAGACGTAACAAGAACTCTAACATTTTAAATATTTTAAATACTAAGAAAGAACTTATTGATACAGGTTTATATTACATTATATAAAAATAATTTAATATGTTTTCCTCTCATAATTTCTTTTTGCAGTAAAAATTTCTTAATATTATGACTACATCGAAAACATTTTACGCCTGAACAGGATGCAACCAATTTTACTTATAAAATTACCGATCGATCATAAAAACAACTAGATTACCGACCGATAACAAAAGTAACGAAATTATCGATCGATCATAAAAGCAACGAAAGTTTTCGAAGCAAACGAATTATCATTTAAGTAATCACAAACATATTATCGACAGTAAGAAAAAGTAATTAAAGAAAAAATTAACTTCTCAATGTTGGCCTTTACTTACGCTAAAACTACTCTAACAAATAATTTATTTTTAAATATAATTCTTTAAAAATCTGAAAAGATATGTATATGGGTAACTATTTTCTGTTTGTTTTACGTAATCATTCATAAATCTACATTATAATAATTATATAATAACATAACAAATAAATCAAAGCCTTCATCATGCAATTTACCTATTTCTATCTTTTTTTCTTTTGTATATCAGTCTCCAAGTAGCCTTCAGTGAATTTTATACTAAAACAGACATCTTAATCTTATGAAATCATTTAAAATCTTTCAAATTTTAGACATAATCTTCTATTCAAATAAAAAATATTTACACATATACATATTATATTATACTTATATATATATATATAATTATTACAAAAAAAAAATAATATAGTTGTATTAGATATATATTAATAAAAAATATTATATTATATGAATGTATATAATATCAAAATATATTGAATAAGGAATATATTATATAATAAAATAATCTGTCTATATCTATTGAGACAAGAGAAATGAACAATATCAAAATTTAGAAAAAATCATCATAGAACATAGCAAATTTTAATTGAATTTAAATGCAGCCATTAGCTCGACAGTACTTGCGTTATTTACATTTATTATATATCGGAAGTAATATCGATTTCCAGGTCTCACCGCAAGGAGGTTGCTGCATACGGAGACCCACGGGCTAAGACTCTACTACTAATGTTAATTATATTAAAATCAATTATATAGAATCATTATTATTATATACATTATTATATATCCAATAATAATTATTATAATTTGGAAAAAAAGCAAAATCAATCGCGGAACGAATCAAAAATTTTTTTCTAATCGATCGAGATTAGACGAAAATTTATGTATCCGTTTGATATCGACCTACCTACCCGGTATACGCGACGAAATAGAGCACTTTTTATTGAAACTCTATTCCTAAACTAACGCTAGTATGGAGATCTTGATATACATCCCGCTGAAACAGAAAATAGAAAACATTGACTGCAATACACATAGCCTATATATTTTACTCTTATTATCTAAAACACAAGAAAAATAATTTAATCCTCTGTAAAGATTGACTAATATATAAATATATATTAATATATTAAATAATATATTAACTAATATATTAAATAATATATTTTTTGTTACATTATATATGTATATATATATATATATATATTATCTTACTATCCAACTCTGTACACACTTTCTTCAGATGAGGTAAATAGGATAGCTATCTGTGAACATAAAATATCTAAAACATTTTATAATTAAATGAGAAGCAATTAAAATGATATGTGAATCTATCAGCAGTCACCTGTGAACATAAAACATCAAAAACATTTTGTAATTAAATAAGATGCAATTAAAACAATATGCAAATCTTATATAATAAATCAACAATCGTCTGTAAAGATAAAACATTTAAAATATTTTATAATGAAATAAGAAGCATAATCAATTTTATATAATAAACCAATCCTCAGTCAGTCACCTGTGAACATAAAACATCACAATCATTTCGTAATTAAAGAAGAAGTTATCAAAATAATATGCGAAACTTGTGTAATAAATCAGCAGTCACCTGTGAATATAAAACATCGAATTTGTAATTAAATAAAAAGCTATTAAAGTAATATGCGAAATTTATATAATAAATCAGCAGTTATCTGTGAACGTAAGAAATTTATAACGTTTTTATTTTCTGAAAACAGTAAATAATTTTTCATTAATCATATGAAAAATAATTTTTTCACACACACTCATTCACACACGAAATTAAGCATAACGAATAGACAGATTAGAAAGAGTGGAATCGAATCTTGCCAACTTAGATGATATTTTCTGAAACAGAAATAAACACTATGTAAATTAATCAAAAGTCTTTTCAATAATTCAAATGAATAGTAAAAATAATTGCAAACAATTCATTCCCCGTTGCTCTTCATTATCTATAAATCCAATTCTTCATTCAAGTCTTCAAGAATCAAATGCGTTATTATTTACTCGCATTATTATTTTGCTTTTGTGCACTAGACCACGAATCTGAAACACAAATCAATTTCGTATAATGTACTTCTAATCTTTATTAATTTATTTTGATGTCATATATAATAATATTACAAACCTTGTAATATTATTTCTTTTTACAATGTTGCTAATACCCATTGATAAAAGGATATTGTATTGTATTTCGTAATATTTAGCCTTGAACCTTTAAAATGATACACTCTGTAACAAAAAACTATATAAAAGGGCATGTGTGGAAAATGAAATCGTATATAAAATAAATGGCCGAAAATTCTTTTTGACAAAAAAAAAAAAAAAAAGCATTAAAATGGCCAAAAAATTAGTATTGAATATCTGGAATTCTCAATGTATTAGAAAATGTGTTTTACCTTTAAACAAGATTACAAAATTATCCGTAACTTTTATGCACAAATATGAAAATCTAAAAAAAACAATTGCATATGAAATCGTCAAATATTTAATACACTTACAAATTAATTCTGAATTTAATTTTTAGTTCAATAAACTTTG
>NC_057691.1:3016057-3017944 GCF_014466175.1 Vespula pensylvanica | reverse complement strand
AAGCTGTGGCGTTTACTTCTACAATTTATATCGTATTAAATATTAAATATTATATATTAAATATTAAATATTAAATATTAAATATTTATATCATATTATATATCTTTTTAAATATTTATATCAATTTATGTATTTATATATAGTAAATATTAAATATCAAATATATCATATCATCCAAATTACATGATTTTAAATTATGAACTTATATTACATCTTTTGCATGCTATATAAAAATAGAAAAAAAATACTATTCAAAGTATGTAACTGCAATACTTGTAAGCTATATCAAAATAAATGAATATGTAGAAGCAAACGATCAAAATCACGATGTATCTATCGTTTAAAAATAGATATAATCGCGATAGGGATATGTTCACAGAAGTATACTAATGGCGTGGATACCTATATATCAGAATAGATATAGCATTAAAATAAAACTAGCCAAGGAACAGTAAAATTGAAATTATAATATTTATAATATTAGATAAACGATTAAACGTATCTTGAAATTTTATTCTACTTTAACTTTTGTTATACTTTAATTAAATTTTTATTATTCTCGGTGCTTCTTAATATTCTTTAAATTCAATGTAAAATATGTTTCAAAAAATTTTTAATAAATTAAAATTTAATCAAAATTATTTTCTAATACACCGAACGTCAGCCTTTGGCCCGGTAGTGCGTACGTTGTATAATATAAAATATACGAACGTTCGCAATACCGATTTCCGGATCTCACCACAAGGAGGTAGCTGCGTATGGAGATCCATATAAAAATTGTTTAAAAAACATATAAATATTATATAATAAAAGTTCCTGATATAATAGAGCATAGAAACTTATAAGACTATTACAGAAGACTTGAAGTCGTGTAACACAATAGATAGTTCATTAGAATTAATATCGAATTAGTTATATTAATTGAAATGAAATAAAAATATCTTAAAGATAAACTTATTTGTATACACTTACATATGAAGAACAGGAGGAAGTATATGATAACTGCTATCAAATGTGTAGGCGTCCAACCGAAAGATGAATAATATGACGAATAATAACCTGAAAATATTCGAACTATTATTAATACAGAATAAGATTGCATATCTATATGTATAAATATGTGTATATACGAGTGTATGTACAGATTACATATAATTTATATATGTGATTTTCTTGAAGTCTATACATTGTACGTATAAGACGAAGAGTAATAAAAATTACAGGATAATTGCTGTTAATTATTTTCAAGATTAATTAAATACGACGAATAAGAACTAGACAAAATCCAAAAAGATTATTAATAGAGAAAAAGATTAAGTAAATTTATATATATGAATCTGTTCACACATGTGTAAATGTAAGTCGGCTATTCAACATATAATACAGCATATTGAAGTCTAATATGATATAAAATAAGATTAATAAGCCGTAAATGATTAAATCAAGCTTATAAAATATTATATTACATATAATGTAAATGAGAAATTATACGAACCAAAATTAATAAAGCAGGAACAAGTCTGAACACGTCTGGACGGCTGCTGATACAAACAAGAACTGCGAAGAGATGAACTAGGAAGGTTGTCCTCTTGATCGTCCTTAGATTGTTTACACGTGTTATTGTTGATACTGCCTAAATACTACGTACAGAGCAACGTATACAAAAACATGTATATGAATATACATATGGTAGAATATTATCACGTACGATTGTTGTTTCTTTCGTTGTTTGCCGTAGACTCATTTCCAAGAATTATTTGGCAATTGGTGGGGATACTTTAAAGCTATTATTTATATACTATCTTCCGCTCTTTGTTCAGGAGCTCACTATATGTATTTAAAAACAGATTTTTAATATTAAAATATGCGCATATAATCATGAACATA
>NC_057691.1:3012666-3015957 GCF_014466175.1 Vespula pensylvanica | reverse complement strand
ATCCGTCGCGTTTGTCTTCTTGTTCATTTTTCACTACATGCATATCGATATATCAAAGCAAATTGTGATTATATAGATTAAGTTACAAAGCAATGCATGTGACTTAGACCACGTCACATGCTTTTCTGACAATATTGATTAAATGAATGCTTGATTTTCATCACCAGCAAATAAGAACAAAAAGTGCTTATTAATTGCACTATTAATTAATTAAATAAATTAATTAGACCGTTGAAACAAGAAGACCCTATCCTGAGCTAATAAAAATAAGCATGCAAAATAGATATAAATAATAAAAACACATAAACGATTAAAAATGTACCACTCGCGAGTAAATCCAAAAGAGGAATTACTCACAGTCATGCTCGTCAATAATTTATTTAAAAAAATTACAACCAGTAACCCGTGCTGATATGGACCTTTCATCCTCAGCATGATGAGCACTGGAGGGACTTAAAATGTTTCACTCACTACTTAAGAAGTTCTGCGATGGCTCCAAAACACTCGTTCACTGTTGAAATTGAAGTTGTTGATCCATAAGAAATTGAAAATGAGCTTGGTTGACATCATAGTTGAAAATGAAGTAACTCTGCAATGACTGATATGACATAATCCCAATGATAATCTGTAAAAAGATTATAAAAAAATTTTATTAAATTTATTGTCATAAAAAGAAATTGTAAAATGAATAAATATGAAATTTACACAGTTACTTACCAATATTTTTCTTTAGAAGTGTATTAATTTCTCTATTATCTTCAATGATGCACTGATTTTAATACACGAACAGTCAGTGTGACTGTTTAAAAATAAAAATACTGTTTTCTACGAACAAACACTGACTCTAATTCGCGATTTTATATTAAATATGATTTTACTTAATCAACTTATATAAATATAAAAATATACGAACAAACACTGATTCTAATACTTTATAAGTACTGAAAAGCTGAAATATACAACAAATTATAGAACAAGAAAGAATAAAATATTTTTTGTAAATCATCTTTGAAGGCAACACATTCGAGAATATATTAAAACAATGATTAAAAAGTAGTAAATTCGTTAATGAATAACCTAAAAACTATGTAAACTTGTATACTATTCTATGTAATAATGAATTTACTGTAACATCAAATTAATCTTGATAAAATTAAAATAAAAATGTTTGGTAATAAAGTGCGTAATTAAATCGAAATTAATTAATTATTTCGTAGATTTATACTCGCCAAAATACTGTATAAGAATGAAGACTTATTTCGTATCCTTGAGAGAGTCAAAGGCTCGATTATTTTTGTTTTGTTTTTTGACCGGAAAATTTTCTGGAAATACATTAGTACTGTGTATACAAATATATCTATCTCTCTCTATTAAGCCTCACTCTACGTTAATAAAAAGAAATAAACTTACCTGTACGTATATAAACAGGAAAAAGGACGTCTATAAACAGGCGTAGTAGTATGTTATCCTCGCTGGTAGAATTCTTGGAAATCTGAAAAATTGATATCATATTACACAGGATATAAGAAAGTGTATGTGTATGTGTGTATGTGTGTGTGTACGTATATATGATTATATATGAAAATTGAAATAATATAAAAATATCAATCGATAACAATAAAAAACACAAAATATTAATCAAGACGAAGTTTAAAAGCGAGAAAAGTATCGATATCGTAAAAATAAAGCTAGAAAATAAGAAAAAAAAGTATGATGCAATAATTTTCCGAGACGATTTACGAGGTCGATTTTATTTTCGCGAATATCTTTTTAACGCGATAATGCCCAGACTTGCGAACGCGGCCTCATGAAAATCGCGCGTTTGGCTATCGATTGATATATAGGAAGAGGATGTACGTTAGAAAAAATTTACTAATTACCTGTAATTATGCGGAGCGACGAAACACCGTGTACACTGGTCACTGCGTCGAAGATGGCGACTAGCCACTAACAAGGAAGGAAAGTAGATCCTGTGACGTCATAACAGATCATCGCCAGTCAAGTTAAATATTATTTTTTACAATTAAAAATAATAAACCCTTATAATATAACTATATAGAAGTATGAAAAGCACGAAAAATGTAATTAATTCGACTTTTTAATATAGACAATAATTTTCTAATTAAATAATTATATTTTTCAAACATGTAGAAATGTAAAATAGACACTCGCTTGTATCAAGCCTACGTATATCATCCTTATGCTTTCTATATTATGTATGAAATAATGAGTAATTAATACATCGAATAATTCGATGAATATATGTAATACACTGATTGTACATTGCGATCGAAATAAAAAATCTATATGAAAACATTGATATATATTTTCAGACTTCCAATAACTGCGCTAATATACTACATAATTGGAATTAAAACCAAACCTGGACGGATGTATTAACTTATATAAATGCCAAAACTAGACGGATATACTAACCAACATAAATTTCAAGAGCTGGACTGATATACTACCTTAATTCCAAAACTATACTGACATACTAATATATATATAACGCCATTACTGTACCAACGAAAGACGTCTCCCTGTCGCTCTCGTCAATTACAGGTAAATAGCAGATTTTTTCTAATCTACACCTAATTACTATACACAAATCGATAGCTAATTGCGTGATTTGTAAGAGGCCGTGTTCACAATTTAGGATATCATCGCGTTTGAAAGATATTCGCGAAAATAAAATCGGTCTAGTTGATCCCTGGTGAGCTATAGCGTCGTACTATTTTTTCAATTTTCCAGCTTAATTTTCACAATATCAAACTTTTTCTCGCTTTTTAACAATGCTCTGATCAATAATTTCGTGTTTATAATTATGATCGATCGATATTTCGTATTATATTTCATTTTCATATATATTCACACACACACACACACACCACTTTTAATCTTATCCTGTATTAATACGAGATCTTATTTTTTTCAGATTTTCAAGAATTTCACGAGATGGAACAGCAGAGAAATAGAAGATCGAATTAGAACCAGTTAGTGTATCGTTTTTGGTGTGCCGGTATGAAGAAGACGTTCGTCGTTTGAAGGATCAACGACTACTGCCGGAAAGTCAACTTCTTTCTTTGTCATTTCCTGAGTAATTGTGAAGGATGAAAAAACATAATCCGTGATTCTATATAATGCGATCGAATGCTCGGATTTTTCGAAGAGTAGTGTGTATAATATACGTATATATGTGCATATGTAGAGATACGATTATTACGAATGTGTCAGTGCGTTGTGCCGAGCTTGACGTTCATTTGCATGTGTGTACTGTCTGTGTGTAAA
>NC_057691.1:3010358-3012566 GCF_014466175.1 Vespula pensylvanica | reverse complement strand
CGGATTTTTCGAAGAGTAGTGTGTATAATATACGTATATATGTGCATATGTAGAAATACGTTATTACGAATGTGTCAATGCGTTGTGCCGAGCTTGACGTTCATTTGCATGTGTGTACTGTCTGTGTGTAAAAATATATGTATTGTTTCTTCCTTTTTTTGTCTGCTTTCGCTTCGAATACAAGTACTTTCTAAGAAATAATATATGTCAGTAAGCCAGTTCAGTTCTTGGAATTCATATAGGTTAGTATTGTCCAAAAATAATGCATACTTTTCGTGATCATTTTTTAATTCTCATCACCTATATACATTAAAATGTGCTAGTTCTTTATATACTTATGTACATATGTATCGTTTTTTCTTTCTTTCTTTTCTTTTCGATAGTCGAGCATTCTCGATTATATACAATTGTTATGATTGTATATATATGACATATGACATATTACTTCGATCGTAATTATTCGATATGTGTAAATAAAAATCCGAAGAAGTATTATTTTTTTCATTTTACAATATACATATGATTCATATATATTAGATATATATACGTGTAAATATATCAAATCATACAATTATTTCGATTTAAAAATTGCTCATTATTTCGCGCGTAATATATAAAGCATAGAGATAATATAGGTACTTGTGATACAAGTGCGTATTTATTTAATGTTTTTATATCGTTAGAAAATTTAATTATTTCATTAGAAAATTATTGTCTATGTTTAAAATTCGAATTAATTATATTTGTCATCCATATCGTATTATTTATACACCCATTATATTTTTTATTAATTTTGATTGAAAAATATAATATTTGATTTGACCCGCCTTGTACCTGGGATGACGTCACAGGATCTACTTTCCTTCCTTGTCAGTCGTCTAGTCGCCATTTTGGACGCGATGATAAGTGCACACGGTGTTTCGTCGCTCCGTATAATTACAGGTAATTAATAAATTTTTTCTAACATACACCATCTTCCTATATATCAATCGATAGCCAAACGCACGATTTTTATAAGGCCGCGTCGGCAAGTCTGGGCATCATCGCGTTTAAAAGATATTCACGAAAATAAAATCAGCCTCGGAAATCTCCCGGAGAACTTTTGCGTCGCACTTTTTCTTTAATTTTCCTGTTTTATTTTCACAATATTGATACTTCTCTCGCTGTTTAATGATGTTCTAATCAATAATTTTGCGTTAATAGTTGTGATCGATTGATATTTTGTATTAAATTCGATTTTCGTA
Source organism: Vespula pensylvanica (assembly GCF_014466175.1). NCBI lineage: Eukaryota > Metazoa > Arthropoda > Insecta > Hymenoptera > Vespidae > Vespula > Vespula pensylvanica. Next base: position 3,011,322 of record NC_057691.1, on the reverse strand, counting down.
TACGATTACACACACACACACACACACACACACACACAGAAGGATATACGATCACACACATACACACACTTGTAGGTATACAATCTATATATATATATATATATAATTGTATAAGAACATATATATATACACATGTACGTATGGTATATATCTATGATATATATATATATATATATATATATATATATATATATAGGTAAATAATAATGACAATAAGTAACAAACACACACACACACATCCTGATATTCCCTACACAATTACGTAACACTATTAATCTCTTTCTATAGTAATATGATCTTACATTTTTCAGATTTCTAAGAATTTCTACATACAAAGCGTTTGGGTTAAGTCTGGGTTGCGTCTGGGTTGTAACTACTTCATTCGAACTACTTCATTTTCAACTTACTTCGATATCAACTTATTTCATTTTCAACTTCCTACAAATCATCCTTCTTCAATGTGGAATTACATGGAGTACGAGTGTTTTGGAGCCATCGCAGAACTTCTTAAGTAGTGAGTGAAAAATTTTAAGTCTTTCCAGTGCCCATCATGCTGAGAATGAAAGGTTCATATCAGCACGGGTTACTGGTTGTAATTTTTTAAATAAATTATTGACGAGCACGACCGTGAATAATTTCTCTTTTGGATTTATTCGCGAGTGGTACATTTTTAATCGTTTATGTGTTTTTATTATTTATATCTATTTTGCATGCTTATTTTTATTAGCTCAGGATAGGGTCTTCTTGTTTCATCGGTTCCATTAATCAATAGTGCGATTAGTAAGCACTCTTTATACTTGCTCGAGATGCCAGTCTTGTAATCGGATACCCATATATATATATAGATAACCTATTTCTTCAGAAAAGCATGTGATGTACTTCATGCATTGTTCGTAACGCGATTTGCCTCGATATATCGATATGCATGTAGTGAAAAATGAACAAGAAGACAAACGCGACGGAT
>NC_057691.1:3007700-3010258 GCF_014466175.1 Vespula pensylvanica | reverse complement strand
CAAAGATTTTTGGACGTGTTGGATACTTAGTATTAAGTATATTAACACTTCGCAATGTTTTTCGTGGTTTGTTTCTTATAAAGAATATATAGCTTTTTGTACGTATAGATATAGTAAAGTAAAAATAGTAAAGATACAAAGTAAATATGGTCCTATAAAAGGATAAAGCCATGAAATGTATTATAGATTTTATAGTTTTCTTTTTCAATATTTTTTAATTTTTCAAATGTGAAGTGTTAATAATAGGTTCATCGATTGGATTAAATATTTGCTTGGGCATTCGAGTAAATATGTCTGTGTGAATGCGTACGATTAGTGGATTCTTTCGATCCATTGATCGTCCACAGGCTAGTATAATTCATAAGATGTATAATAAGCTTTTGTTTTTAATTTTTTTTTGCACTTGTTAGGGAATGCTCTATAGCAGTAGTTAAGGCACGAAGAAAAGAAGAGGCTATATGCCGAAGAGGCCCCCACAAATTGTGGCTCAAGAGGGCAACTATCGACGACGAGTCATTTTTTCAGAGGATTACGATATGTTTCTCTGATAATGGCTCGTGGTCTTATCATATTTTTCTATATTTTTTACCACGTTGTCATTTTGCTCGTCAGTAGTAATTTTTATAATTGGAGATGTTGGGCTATTTCATCTCTTTTGCACGTAAAGTTTATGCATGAATCGTCCATAATTTTTATGCACAAGTTTTTAGTTAGTTAGAGTCCAAAATACATAGATTCGCTATTAGTACTATTAGATTTTGTAGATTAATTAACTATCCTTGACATTACAGTAATTATTCTTATACAATGTTTAATTTTGATTGAATATTATTTATAATTTTTGTATAAAGAACGCGGTAAAGAAGTAATTGATGATATAATTCATATATATATATTTTTTTCATAGTAATAATATTTGAACATTTTTTCAATCATTTAATCATTATAAGTTGTAAAGTAAAGTCACGCGTTTAAATTTTATTTTGCTGTAACGTGATATAGGGATTGATAAAAATAGATAGGGAATTAAATTGAAAAGTGCATATATCAGGTGGACGTGCTATATTTCATGTTTTTATATATTGATTGTATGATTAATATATTTTCTTTTTGTTACAGGTGATCATCGTTGGATTTGTTAACATCAATCTTTTTTTATATTCGCGTATTAGAGCGCCTGAAATGGCTGCTGTTTAAAATATATATTTATGCATATATGCATTTTTGAAGGCAAACACAAAATGTTAAATTTAATTATTTACAATTTGTTTTTCTAAATATAATTTCAATATTAATTATAACAAATGTAATGCTAAATATTTGTGGGATGTACCAAAGATTTTAAAGATGTTTATTAAAAAATGGTTTAATCAATGAAAAGATATGTTTCAGGTCTACAACCTCCAATCGTTGTATGGTTTGTTTGTATGGTTCGTTGTATGGTATGGTTTGTTTTTTATATTAATAATACCGATAGGCACATAGAATGAAATTGCATACCTTTATAGTTTTATTCTGTCTATTTTTATGATTTGTTTTATACACACTATGTTTAATTTTTCAGGTACTGGATAATGACGAAATTGATATTATGAAAAGTAATATAGAATTAGAGTACTATACTAAATAATAAGATTATATATAACTAACTCAAAATAATTTCATATCATATACTATCTTATAAATTGGTTAAGTATATTAGTAAGTTTTTAAAAATTTTATAATTTTATTGCATGTTTATTCATAAGAGTATAATTAAGATGCATGATGCATGGTGGGGTTCTAATGCTTCATTTTTTATGCTTTAGCACATTTATATTAAGAATAATATCAAGGATCTAGTTCTAAGATTAAGTTATCTTTAAGATTAATTTAAGGAAAAAATGGCAGATCAGTTAACCATCTGCCATTTAATAATTAAGATAGTTTAAAAAGCCTGGATGCATGTTGGATTGATTCATGAATAAGTTCCATTAGTTGTAAAATGGTATTTACTTATGAATTAATTATCTTACTTAACTTTTAAATCTTCAACTTTAGATCTATCAATATATTATATAACATAATATGTTAATTATAAATGTAATATAGTAGTGATTATAAAATACACGTATTTTGTATATTTCCGGAATTTACAAATTATATGTAAAAATTATGTCACGATAGCCCTGTAGAATTTTACGGATATTTTAAAAATAATTAGTAAAGAATCCAGGCTTTTTCCCACGGGTAGGTTAGGATAAAATCGCGGTTGATGAACTCTTGATCGACTACGATCGGGTCGATAAGATTCATTAAACGCGATTAATTAGTATGTTATTTTAGCCCGTGGATCTCCATATGCAGCAACCTCCAAGCGGTGGGATCTGGGTCGGTATTACTTGCGATCTATCAAAATCTAATTATAAATTATCTAATTATTATTATTCTCATAGTATTATTTTTGATAATACTATATAAGTAATACCGGGCGAATGGCTGCATATTTCAGTGCGTTTCCAGAATATTTTCTTTACAATTTTAACTTAGAGTAGTAAAGTATCTTAAATTTTATATTT
>NC_057691.1:2850300-3007600 GCF_014466175.1 Vespula pensylvanica | reverse complement strand
TCGAATCAGCAAAGATTTTTGGACGTGTTGGATACTTAGTATTAAGTATATTAATACTTCGCACTCTCTTTCGTGATTTGTTTGTTATAAAGAATATATAATTTTTTATACATGTAGATATAGTAAAGTAAAAATAGTAAAAATACAAAGTAAACATGGTCCTATAAAAGGATGAGACCATAAGATGTGTCATAGATTTTGTAGTTTTTTCGATACTTTTTAATTTTTCAAATGCGAAGTGTTAATAATAGATTCATCGATTAGATTAAATATCTGCTTGAGCATTCGAGTAAATGTATCTGTGTAAATGTGTACAATTGGTGAATTTTTTGATCCATTGATCGTGCACATGCTAGGATAGTCGATAAAATATATAATAAGCTTTTATTTTTAATTTCTTTTTATATATTGCACTTATTGTTAGGGAATGCTCTAGCAATTGTTAAGGCTCGAAGAAAAGAAGAGGCTATATGCCGAAGAGGCCCCCACGAATTGTGGCTCAAGAGGGCAACTATCGACAACGAGTCATCTTTTCAGAGGATCATATGTTCCTCTGAGAATGGCTCGTTGTCTTATGATATTTTTCTATTTTTTTACCACGTTGTCACCTTGCTCGTCAGTAGTAATTGTTATAACTAGAGATGGTGGCTTATTCCTTCTCAAATTGGTAAATTATATTAGAAGGTTTTTTAAAATTTCATAATTTTATTGCATGTTTACTCATAAAAGTATAATTATGATGCATGATGCATGTTGGGGTTCTAATGCTTCATTTTTTATGCTTTAGCACATTTATATTAAGAATAATATTAAGGATCTAGTTCTAAGATTAAGTTATCTTTAAGATTAATTTAAGGAAAAAATGGCAGATCAATAAACTATCTGCCATTTAGTAATTAAGATAGTTTAAAAAGCTTGAATGCATGTTGGTTTGATTCATGAATAAGTTCCATTAGTTGTAAAATGGTATTTACTTGTGAATTAATTATCCTAGTTGACTTTTGAATCTCCAACTTGAGATTTATTAATATATTATATAACATAATATGTTAATTCTAAATGTAATATAGTAGTGATTATAAAATACATGTACTTTGTATATTTTCAGAATGTACAAATTACATGTAAAAATTATGTCAAGTAATTATGTCTCGATAGCCTTGTAGAATTTTACTGATATTTTAAAAATAATTAGTAAAGAATCCAGGCTTTTTCCCACGGGAAAGTTACGGCAAAATCGTGGTTGATGAATCTTCGATCGACTACGATCGGGTCGATAGAAGATTCATTAAACGGGATTAATTAGTATGTTTTTTTAGCCTGTGGATCTCCACATACAGCAATCTCCATGCAGTGGGATCTGGGTCGGTATTACTTGCGATCTATTAAAATCTAATTATGAATTATCTATTTATTATTATTCTGATTGTATTATTTTTGATAATATTATACAAGTAATACCGAGCGAATGGCTGCTTATTTCAATGCGTTTTCAAAATATTTTCTTTACGATTTTAACTTAAAGTAGTAAAGTATCTTAAATTTTATATTTTCAATTATATTTCAGTAGATAAATAGATGAAATATACTAGAATTTTTAAATTATTTCTTAGAGAAACGCACTGAAAATTTTTAATTTCTTTTTTATTTTTATTTATTCTGAATTATTTTTATTTATTTTTATTAACGCTTTTCAGATGACATATTATATTTTTTATTTTACTTATGTTCATGATTATATGCGCATGTTTTAGTATTAAAAATCTGTTTTTAAATACATATAGTGAGCTCCTAAACAAAGAGCGAAAGATAGCATATAAATAATAGCTTTAAAGTACCCCCACCAATTGCCAAATAATTCTTGGAAGTGAGTCTCCGGCAAGGAACAAAAGAAACAACATACGTACGTGATAATATTCTACTATATGTATATTTATATACATGTTTTTGTATACGCTGCTCTGTACGTAGTATTTAGGCAGTATCTACAATAGCATGTGTAAACAATCTAAGAACGATCAAGAGGACAACCTTCCTAGTTCATCTCTTCGCAGTTCTTGTTTGTATCAGCAGCCGTTCAGACGTGTTCAGACTGGTTCCTGCTTCTTCAATTTTGGTTCGTATAATTTCTTACTTACATTATATATAATATATTATTTTATTCGATTTAATCATTTACGGCTTATTAATCTTATTTTATATCATCTTAGACGAGTATATAATGTATTTATATGCTAAATACCCGATTCAAATTGTGTATAAAATCGACTTGGTTGATTGATTGTAACTAATTACAATTCAATAGGTTGTAACAGTTCTTTTTTATTTCTCTATTAAATGAATAGATCTTGATGTATTATTTATTTAAAATTAATTGCATTGAACAGATACCAATGTAAATTTTTATGCGAGACATTGAAGATAATTTTCTAATATTTAAACAATTTATTTATAAATATATTAATATTTAAATAACCTAATGTTAAACAAAGAAAGTGGTTATAATAGTAATTAATATAGTTTTTAAGTAAAACATTTTGAAAATTTCCATTATCTATAGAATTTTTTGGTGCAACAGATATCTGTTTTATCAACGAAATGAAATATTATCCGTGGTAATATAGCGCTATAATAGAGGGAGCAATGTTAAAAATAATTTCTCTTCTATCGACTAATCGGTAATAGTCAATCGCTGAGTTTCCGACTCGTACATTATAGATGGTCTATATAATGAACCCCATATTTAACTGAATATTGATAATACTAGATTTACACTTTACCGACGTGTCGGTAATAGAAGTTATGTTTTCATGTCAATAACAATAGGCTTTTGTTCTACAAAATATTGAAATAGTATATATTTTATAAAATATAAAATATATATTCTGAATTTTATAATAAGTTGTAAAGTAGATTTCTTGATTACTAACTGATAGTAAAATAAAGAAATTAATAAATAAATTCTTAATTTGCTAAAATTCAGAGTAAACTGTTTTTATTTATTTTCGAAAAAAAAATGTATTTATAATCTAATTCATCGATTAATACAATTTATTTCGAATTTTACAGTACTCAACGAGAATTCAGAATAAAATCGAAGTACCAATTTTCAAGTTTATTTAATTAATTCGGTTTAGTTAATCTAAATAGTAACTGATAAAATCAAAACTAATAAGAAGTCGTACACTAAATAAATGAAAAACTGTGAATTATTATTCTAATATAACAGCAAAATACCACATTTATTTAATGAGCAATGTTCACTTCCTAAATACGAATTACAAAATTATAAAATATTATTCGATTATTCGAATGTTTACGGATGCAATTAATTCTCACAAAACACCACCCTTTTTAACAATTAATTATTACATTATCGAAGTAAAAAAAAGAATGCAAAAATATCATCGTTATAAAAATTATACGATGATGTTAATAGAAATATTATTTTATTTTTTAATGCTATTAGAACCTTTTTTTAATCCCTATAAGTTAGATCAGCGTAGCTAATCTAAAAACTGTATATATTTTGAAATATTTCAGTGATTGTTAGATCTTTTAACAGAAGACATAAATATACATATGTATATTCGTTTAACAATAGAATTTGGTAATCATTGATAGAAAACATATTAAAATATATGATGTTAATATTGCACTAGATTTTAACCGAGAGCATCTCAACTGGTCAACGAAGAGAAACATAATTTAATTATGGAATAAGAGGGAAGACAAGTTGAAGACGTTTGTTTCGATCGTCGACCAATTCGATACGGCCTAAATCGCGTTAGTTTGTATTTTGAGGATTATAAATAAAGGGACGGAATCACAGACATGACAAAAATGAAACGATCTTCTCGGGACGTTTATCACGACCTGTACTTTTAAACCGTTGTTGAACCACGAAAGTAATGAACGCGTTGCGTGTTGTCTCATTTATAGCACACTTAATCGTTCGTTTTATTAGCTCGACGACAAATCTTTACGAAACTTTGGTGTAACATATCGAACGTATGGTAGTTTCGTCTTATGGAATAATGTCTTATAGTCTAATATTAATGTCATTGGTATTATTATTTTCTTCTTTCATATCGTTCCGTTTCGTTCCCTTTCGTTTCGTTTCGTTTCGTTTCGTTTCGTTTCGTTTCGTTTCGTTTCGTATAGTTTCGCTTTTTTATCTAAAAGTTTCGATCATACAACTACATCGGTAGATATCTCTTCGATATCGTTACTCAATAAAATATAATTGGAGTCCTTGTTGACGAGTAATCGATGCTGTTGATTTACTAAGAAGGACGATCCTCTTCTAATAGTCCTCTTTCCTAACTCTATCGCCTCGTGCGTAAACACGACGTTATTGTGAGCCTTGACGAAGACCACGATTATAGTTATCAAACCGACTAGAATCAACCCGTAACTGACACAAGGTACTGCAACGTCCGCGAAAGTTGTCGCCAAGTAAACCCATCTTCTGATCGATGGCGTCAATTCTTCGATACCTTCTTCGAGCCACATTATCGGAAACACTATATCAGGAAAGTTCGCCACCACGCCGATATTCGGCTGACGTTCTACCTTTAGATTTATCTGTACTCTAACTTTTCCTTCTATAGGTACACCGAGTTTCTGAAAAGAAAATTTAATATGATAATAAGAATGGCTCGAACGTATTTTCAAACATTCTTCATCGTATTTTCTTCCCATAAAAATTCTTTCGTAAAGAAGAAGAAAAAAAAGTAAGAGAAAAAAAAAAAAAGAAAAAAGAAAAATTTCTCTTTTTTACTTAGCATATATTTACCGGTTGTATTTTAAAATAAGTTTCGTGTAATTCCGGAACTGGTTTTAATCCTACGACCGCGTCTAAAAGTTCTGCATCAGCTTGATAGAAATGTGGAAAAGATAAGTAGACCGGTGCAGCTGCAAAAAAACACATTTTTATCTTTCAAATTAAAAAGAGGATAAGACGTAACGATCGATCATTCCATAAAATTAACTTACTGTATTGGCAAGGACTGATATTTTGCAATCCTTTTTTTGGACAAGTAGAAGGATCATCCATGCAGAAGCATTTATTTTCTGGATTATTATCATCAGGCTTTCCAAAAACCATTTCCGGTGGCGTATATAAATCTGCTTTTATGCAACTATTTTTTACTGGTCCACGATATTGTAATGGCAAGACACGACAGAGATCCTTGTCCCAAACATGAACAATGTCTGATCCAGTTTTATCTCGCGGAGGAAAAAACGAACCTTCAAATATAAATATACTTTCAGTAATAAGCTTATCAACGTTATCTCTTTTTATTTTTATTTATTTTTTAATCTCGGATATGTCAGCTTAATCTTTTGCAATTCAAATAGACGGGACAAACATATTTGAAATAGATCAACAAAAATTATATTTATAGCCGCCATAACAAATTTACCTTCAGAAGCTGTGATAGAATTGCACGGTGCTTCTGGCCAATAAGGTAGATGATCCAATCCATTTAATCGATTTATAAGACCAAATACTTTCATATCTGTGTGTCCCGTATATATCGTCGATACCTCACTTAACGTACCGTTTCTCTACAATAAAAAATATTAATTTAAATAAAAATAGTTTCGTATACATCGTTCCTATGAAAATGATATAAAAATAAAGGTTGTATAATAACTTACGCCATTTAGAAGTCCCATTTTACTCATAGGACGTCGACTTACAGGAAAAAATCGATGTGCTATACTAACGAGTGAATCTTCGTAACCAAATACAAGTTCCTGAACAGTTAAAGGAATAAATGGTTTCATTTTCATTCCACTTAGGAACATCGATAAACCAATCGTTATAAATCGAGGTAGGCTCTTGCTTTGTGTCGAAAGTGTCTGAAATTTAACGTAACTTCACATAAAAATGTTCTTAAAGTTTCTGTTGAAATCGATTTTAGAGAAACCGCAGGTATAACCACAAATGATAATCTTTGTAAAAATATACGAAATCCATAGATGATGAATGGATGAAAAAGAAAACTTATATAAAGGAAAAAAAAGAAGAAAAATCATATAATTTATTTCGATTAAATTTCATAACGATCAAATTGTAATGATTTCTTGTGATGAAGTACCGTATCATGATAATTGCTTTCCCGTAATATAATAACTTATCATCCATCCAATGATCATGAATCATGTTTTATAAGAAATTTATGAAAAATGATCAAACCTGATCATACTTCTAACTTACAAGCAGCGGAATATTAGGAACCATTACTTTGAGATCTCTATCTCTGGACATTTCAGGAACGAAATTTAGAATTTTCTTGTGTTGGTAGGTCACAGTACCGTTATTATGGAAAACTATGTTGACTTTTTCCATATCTTCCCTGTAAATTACAAACGAATTTAAAATCAATTTTCTTCATTTTATAGAAATTTGTTTGCCTTTAAAATATTCACCTATAAACGAAAGGACCGATTTCTTGTAGTTTCGGCTTTTCGTTGAATTGTAAAAAGCCTTCGGTATTGGTCATATTGAATATATAGACTTTGGTCAATCGAACAACTCCAGGTTTCTGCCAATATTGAAAAGAGAGCGAGCCATTCCATAAACGTAATTGCTGCAAAAAAGATTATATTAAAATGACAACTCAAATATTCCTGTAATTAAGCGAGAAATTTCAAAACGTTTATCGAAGTATAAAAATATTTCACAAATGGCGATAGCAAAAGTGTTATTAGAGTGTGGACAATTACACTTGCATGTACTTTAACACTGTATATTTGTTAAGCACGAGAACTACTCGTTATATATCTATTAATGAGTTATAGAAAGGTCGGACGGAACTAGATTATTATTGAAACATTGAAACACCACTTGCATTCGTTCCTTGATATTAACGAGCATATTTATGAACAAAAAAAAAGATAATAATCTATTTAAAATAAAACGTCTATATCAAGGCTAATAAAATAATAATTACGAAATGCCTAATGATGAAAAATTATATTATTCCGTTATATTAATAAAAATGGTCATTTATCATAGTCTTAATGGACGGATACAATTGCATAAAATTATAATATAAATAACTTACCTTCAAAATAACGTAATCTACCCATGGTATACTGCTAAGAACGATACCAATGATAAGAGCAAGCAGGCCAAAACAAATTGCTGCTATTCTACCTGAAAAGACAACAAAGAAACGGAAATAAAAAATAGTAGAAAAAAGAATTTAAATGCTAAGGAAGGCTTAAAACAGACGTGTTTATTGTGCTTGTTAAAAAAATTTATTTGAAATTTAAAAGTCTTTTAACCTCAAGTGGTATTACATTTTTAATATATTATTATGTAAAAAAAAAAAAATTATATAAGAAATTGCCTGAGGAAATAATTTATGTGTACTATCCATATCATCTAGCACTCTAATCTAAGGAGAGCGTGATAACTTTTTTTAACAACTTCGTAACATTTATGAACTAACCTTATATAATTTTGCAATCATTCATGCTAATGAGAAATTATTAATTCTTAGTAGAATAAAAATTTATATAATTATGCAATATTAAGTGATTTTTTTAACAATTTTTATAAGGAACGATTAAAATCTCTTATATTTATGAACGTAATTATATTATAGCACATATACTGTTCGTGAAGTATAAATCTATATTAAATCAAAAATAATTCATCTATACTATATTTCGTTGGTACTTTTTTCTTCGAACAAATTAGGAATATCCTCGCATGCAAATGTGTCGAAAATGTAAGGTCATTCAAAGGATACAGTGATCTAGGTTCTTAAGTAAAAGTTATTTTTTTGTTTATATAACGATTCTCAATTACTTTCAAAAATTAGCCAAAGGAATAAGAAGTAGTCGCGAAAGAAATGAAATTTCACAAACAGAAATTGCACATATTAATTTAATTTGATTTTAAACATCGTAACCGATATGCTACGTTGTAAAAACGAAATGATTCACGTACATTAATCCAAATAAAAATTGATCGTTTTGCAGTCGAAAAGATAAAAAAGACATTAAATTATACGAAATAAAAATAATTCGTGAAAATATAGATACATCATTTTAATTAACAGTGAAATTTGCTGCGTCTTTTAAACGAACAAACAATTACCATGTAAGGTGCTAGTCGCACTCTGAAATTCCGCATTTCGCAATAGGCAATATTACCCGATAGGTCAATTAAACCTGCATTTCCTGAAAGCCATATGTGTAGATTTCTACAAATAGGTGTGTGACTTAACTAACATTAAAACACATAAGAAAGTGCGTATCTTTTTCAGTAATCTATGATAACAATACGTAAACGAAATCAAATACGAATACAGACACGTAGACGAATACGGAATACGTCGAGGATGAAAAGAAAGTTATAGACCTCGGACATCTGTCAACGAAGTAACGAGCGACCCTGGCATTATGTCATCGTGTAAGCCCTCTAATAAATATGAAACTTGCACAATCACGGAAATATCCATTAGCTGTATTTGATAACCAATCCTTGTTTACTGCATTCCGAACATGTAAGACCGAATAATTGATCTTGAGTCATGTTCAATAGTCAGGTCATTTAACTAATACTTCATTATTAAATTAGGATTCATTCGATTCCTCACAAATTTTACGATAAACTTGAAATGTTATTGAAAAATAAATTGCCTCTTAAATATGTTCGGAAAAAAACGTAAGAATTACTTTAACATCTCTAACTTTAGCATCGATTCAAAACAATCTTTATATTTTTCGAGAAGATAAAAGATAAAATAATGGACGGATGGAAGTTTTTTTTATAAACATCACTTCAACCGTGTTTTTTATAAACAAAATAAAACGAAATGATCTTTCAATGATTAACATGAATACCTAACGGAGAATACCAAACAACCTTGAGATTCCTCTGTCTTGGGTCCTACAATCTGACAAAAAAACTGCTGATGGTTCGTCTTTACGAGCGAGTTAAAAGTTTCGTTCCGAAATCAAGGATACAGCCTGCGGCACAATTCAATGAACTTCATGTATGTATCAATTCGTCCTTCGTTCTACATGTGTATGTATATATATATATACATATATATACATAGGTTTATCAATTAAGATCAAGTTACCAGTCTGAAAGCGGTCATTAACAATTTTTACTGCTTTTCGACATTGATCTTACTTCTTTATTTATAATCAGAACAGACAAATAAAATAGAGCAAGGACGATTTCAATTCCGAAAAAATAAATTGATCCATAAATAAGAAAATATGACACATCCATCATCGCGAGTGTAATTTTTGCATTATAGTGTAGATCGAATTGTGAACATCGCAGAGAAAGTATTCCAACTTCTTACCAAAAAAGGTTCGGTTGATGGTATTTGTTAATCACTGAATGGTATAAATTACATAGTGCATTATATAATGAAGCGATCTCTCCTTCCATGAAAAGTGAGACACCAGCTATTTTAAAGTTCGGTTTCTTAATCACGTCCCCTTCCCAGAAGATAAACGAATTTCAATGATTTACAAAATTTTTTCTAATGATATTTGACATCTCGAGTTATACTCGTAAGATGGCAACTTATTTGGTCTTTCAATGACATTGAATAGAAAAAACAAATGCAATTTTATAAAAACCCTTCTTGTTGTATTATTATTATTCCATTTATTGATATGAATTTTTTGCTGATTATTTTCCTCCAGATAAGAAACTTATGCTAATAGAAAATAGAAGATATCCTTGTATCTTCCTCTTAATCTTCACTATATCTTTTTTACATAGTCGTATATAATTCCAATAAAAAATTTATGCTACTTCATCTTTAATCGAAGCGACGACAATTTAAATTAAACTCGCCATCAGATAATTTAGTGTCAACATTATGGGGAGACATTAAAGATTTATTATTATTATTGTCTTTATAGCGATGACAAAAATCGTAATGTCAGTTTGAAATATACGAAACTTTTGATTGATTTAGATTGTGTAGTGCGTAAGATATTGTTAATTTTGTTTTTCGCGACAGAATATGATCTATCGTATTACTCGTTTGTCTTACGTAGGATTCTTTTCATTCGCGCCAGAACGTATCTCATCATTAAGGTCAGTCGTACTTTTTTTAGTCAATCGAAATGACCACAATTTTCTTTCTTTTCTGTTTTGTTTTTTATTAACGACGTTATTCATTTAGAAAAGAAATCTATTTAACAAAAACGAGTCCATTCAATAACTACAGATGATGTAAAAATTCAACAATCGATTTAATCCGATTAAATCAACAATAGTTTATTGTTCGACTTCATCAAATGCAACAACAACATGAATATTACTAGAGAAAAATATAAGAAAATAAAAAGAACGTATATGAAGAAAAAACTAATTTATCACAATTCGAATAACTTATAAACAGTAACTGACCTTCGATCGTGACTCTATTATCTTCTGAAGGGCAATGTCTTCAAAAATCATCCCTGAAGCATTTACAAATATTGAAAAGAAAAAAGAAATACCAATAACCAGTTTCTTCTGATTCCTTTCTTTCTTCGAAACCAGACACAAGGACAAGAAATACGTCTTTATAGCTTTTTTTATTATCGGAAAAGACAAGCAAAAAAAATTTAACTACTAGGGTCACTCAATGAGATACAAGGTTGTCATTTAAATATCTGCATTATATTGTCACAGGTATAGCATTAAATTGCAAAAGAAAAAATTATAACTACTACATGGAAAAGTAAATTTACTAATCATACTTAATGAATGTAAACACCGTAATATATATAAATTTTTTGTCATTAATTTATAGAAGGAAGGTTACTTTCTAAAATTTTTCTTAGCGTCAGTGTAACAATCGATTAAATGATACTCGTTACAGAAATATGTGAAAGGTTTAACTGCGTTTTAATTTAATCGACGAAGCACACTTGGCCCTGTTCCTTTACCAATACTTTTCCCTCTCTTTTTTTATTACAAGATCGAGAATGGATCACGGTATAATAATCTGGAACAGTATTGCACAACTTTCTCGCCAGTAAACGTTATCAATCTGTAGATACAAGAATCCGTCGAACCATAATACGAAGTATTTACTCATGCATGATTTTACTTGAAAAAGCGAGAAGCTTATTTATATGCCTATATGAAACTTAATCTAGTAAATGAAAACCAGTTTAACAAGACTCAAAGTTGAAAGTATCGAACTCTGTAACTTATTTTTGAGTGACGTTAAATCTCTGCGTTTTCTCGATTAATTTCAATCCCTACTTAAGCTAGTTGTTGCGACGTATCAAATATTTAAATATTCTTGAACAAATATCTAATAAATTTGATCCAGTCGGTCGAATATTAATATCGTATAATTAATTCTACAAATTTCTGATTATTATCTAATTTTACTATTAGACTAATCCGTCATCGTATCAAACCATAAAAATCCATGACGTATTTTCTTCGCACCTTGAATATTCTATTTGCAAATCGAAAAAACAATATGTTAATACGATAAAAAAAAACCATGTTATCACGGTAGCATCAATCCCTCAGAGGAAGTAAGAATATAAATACGTAGATACATACTTTATAAACGATGAAGATATATTATCTTAAAATTCATGAAACAAAAAGATAAAAGAAAAATGACACCCGAGCATAGTATATCGAATATAATCACCGTGAATTAGCCGTTTATAAAATTTATAGTCGGTATTATGCTTATCTATAATGTTACGAACGATCGTAGAGTTGCGTACGGTTGTAAACTTTCACTAAAACGATTTTAGAATTTCGCACATTTCACACAAAAATATACGAAAAGTTGAAGACATTTAAACTGATTTCTCGTGACTCGGCTAACAATTTCGAAAATCGAAAGAAAAAAAGAATCGAACAGTGTATCTTATTGAAATATAGACCTTTGATTAAAAGAAGATAAAAAGAAAAGAAACTGCATTACGAAATGCATTTTATATGTACGTCCGTATATGTACGTTCGTACTTACATACACGTGTGAAAAATTACCACATAGGGCATAGGTACTACCTACTATTACCTTATTCGCTTTACGAAATGCTAAAGCTAGTCAATCTTTTTTTACTTAGCAAAATTAACTGACTTAAAAATCATCGTAAATTATTTATAAAAATTCAAACTCGAGATCGTTGTTACTTCGTCTAAACTTCAAACATTTCGATCGGTTATTAACTCAACAACTAAGATTGCCTAACCAAGACTAATGACACGTAACAAGAGACGAGGACGTTTCGGTTCGAGACAGGGTCGAGTTCGTCAGAATATGCGTTACGTTCGAACGTGAGAGTTTTACAGCTACTATAAACGGACGCTGAAAATGCTGAGACAGTGAAAGTGATCTCAAAAAATGTCTGACGAATGACCAGTCGGATTGCCTGTATCTGTCTAAAGAAGAAGAAGACTTCTCTTCTGTGTTATTCATGGAAACATCACGTAGGTCATATGTTTATGAATAATAATTTCTTGTCAGTAAGTTTTGCAATTCTCAAGAAAAATCTTTCGAACCGTTTCGAAGGATTTTGTAACGGTAAAAATAAAAGAAAAAAGAAAAAGAATTGCTGCATTTTAAAGAAAACTTTTGAAATTTCTTCTTATTTTCATTTATCTTATCCATCTTTCGAACTTAATCTTAAATACGATATACCGTACGAAATCGTTCAAGCGTCGAGAAACGTGACAAATCGTCGACGGTTCCGCAACATTTTTTCTAAAGAATCTTCTTCTACGTCTTCTTTTTTTTTTACTTCTACTACCGTCATTACGTCCTCGTTTGACATTCGACACGAAGAATAAGCATAATTGCAAGAAATATCCTTTCGATCAGATAAGTTACAAGCAAAGTTCTTGTTTCGTTTTGTTTTAATGAAAAAAAAAAAGGAGAAAAAGAGAAACCGAGTGTAATTATTATCAAAAGATTGATAAGAACTATTAACATAAGTCGACTGTATGCGGAACAATTAAGATTCGAAAGTTAAATTACATGGTTGTAATTAAAATCCTTCCAATATATTTGTATATATTTACAGGGTTAATTGTTGAGTAAGAAATAGATAAGTTATAAAAATATCAAATTTTAAAAAGAACGGTTGACAAAAATTGCGGCAAAGCGACTTCATTCATAATTATTTACATAGAGAATAGAAATTACACTATAGTAGAACTGGAGTATTGAATGAGAAAGCAACTTGCACGGTGAAGGTTGAACAGTGAAATACAAATAAGAAACATGAACTGGGAAGTGTAAAGTAGAAAAGTTCAACGGGAAGTAATTGTAGAACAAAAAAGTTGTCGATAGAAAAACAATTCTTTATCTTTTTTGTGTGAACGTATGACAATTATTAGCTCATATGTTTTTTTTGTTTCTTTTTCTTTTTTTTTTTTGGAAATAACCATCTCGCCCATTCAAATTGATGATATTTATATTCCGTGCGGAAGAATTTAAATATTCGATAAAAAAACAAGTGGATTTTTGTGATAATTTAATGAATTTGAATAAATACATACAATACGTGAATATCAATTGCTTGTATATATATGTTAAGATTAAAAGAAAAAAAAGAAAAGAAGAAATTGAAGAAAACAGTTTTTGTGAATATGAAATACGGAAGCATTTACATTATTGATTTATGACGAGAGAAGTATTGGGAAAAAAGTAATTAAATGTTTTGCGAGAGTCGTCTAAGAACAATACACGCCTACTTCTCTGAATAGTTGACGTCAGAGAAATAGGCAAGAAAGTTTGATGATAATGAGATAACTCATGGCATACCACTTAACACTTTTTAATACGAAATTCTTTAATAATTAGGAAATATGTTTACGTGGATCCTAATGATGTAAACTGTTCCATGGAAAAAAAAAATACCAGAGTCATCGTCGATAAAATTCTTAAAAATCGATGAACGATATCGAGATTACAATTTCTCTTTCTTTCTCTTAAGAAGTTCGTAACAAGAATGATATTTCGAAAGGAAGAAAGCGAACCGTATGTTTCCACTTACAAACTATAAGTTCACGCCTACCCTGTAATTGAAATAGCTAACTGCATCTCTCAAGTGTATGACCTATATCTACAATACACGTGCTTCTTATAAGAATACATTCTAACGAAGGAACGTATGTATGCTGCCGGTGCAAGTAACTATCATATTAGAAAGTCGACGATTGCGGCAAATCTGGTAGATACAGCGGACTAACTTTGCCATCGTCAATATGTCGTCGAACGTAGAGTTATCGAATGGCGTGGTTACAACTTTTACGATGTTTACTTACGTTAAAGCTGCCCTAACTTCCCGGACTACCGGTATTGTGTCAACTACGAACATGCATCGGATGCTCAACAATCGTTACGCTTCGTTTAGACACGTCATAACGGTCCAACAATTGCTTGCGGTTATGATACATCGCACATAGTTGATAGTTTAACGGATCAAAGGATAATATTACATAAGCCGAATAAATGTTAGTTGATTTTATGAATGATAATAGTCATTCTTGATTTCAGCTAGACTTCTCTTATTCGCAATAAATACATACTCTAACGAATGATAATTATTGGGAACTTTTTAATATCCTTTCGTGTCCTCTTATATGTTACCATGAACCGTAAGTAGGACCGTATGTATGTACGTACATATCTATAGCATTTTTCTCGAGATGCACGCAACATTCAAATGAATGTCATATGCATAGATATTTTCTTTAGAAAAATAAACTTTCGACATATAAACCGCGGTCGTTCTATTCATTTCGAGAGAAGCGAAATTCTAACGAAACGATTATCCTTTCAGTCACTCTCATTTCTCTGTTTAATAATATAAATACGAACATGTGTTCGACCTAGATTCGAGATTCACCCTGTACTTGAAGAAATTAGAATCCGGTTCTTGATATCTCCTAAAAGAATTCTATGAAATCGGGTCACGTTAGACGATATAAATGATACGACATTAAGTAGAAATAACGATTCGAGAGAGAAAGAAAGAGAGAGAGAGTAGGCCGGGGTGCAGTAGGCCAGTGGAACAGGTGATAGAGGACAAGTTGCCCCACTGTGTTCTCCATAACGCAACAGTAGGATTACGCTTTGCTATCGGCAACATACTTAACGTCTATCGTTTCGAACTCTCCCGTTAGGAGTAAAAGGAGTCTTGCCCTGAAGAATCTTGCCGTGACTCGTGATAGCTTGGAAACGTGTACTTCGCGAAAACAATTAAGGAGAAAGAAAGAAGGAGAGAAATCGAAGAGTTATTCGTACGACAAAACCAGTTTCAACCTCTTAAAATTTTCTTATACAAATACGATAATTAATTGATACTTAGGCATAAAACAAAATTTTTTTAATTCTAATCGTATAATCATTTCTGTTGATGTTCCCTATTCTCATTAGAATTAATGAACATTTTCGCTCGGCCAGTTGTAATAGCAGATTGGCAAACATAATCCGCAACGGTGATTACGTCTAATTCTATTACTGGATAGAATCGGGTCGTTTAGCACGCAGACTGCCGTTAAAATGTACCTGCGTAAACCCGATCTTAATCTCCGATAATTTGGTATTTCGGAATAGTGTTTATATGTTGTACCGTGACTAAAGGTAATAATGCAGTTTTTATTATTAAAAGTAAACCACATAGTACGAACAAATATATAAGAATAGAAGTATGTACAAAGGAAAGAAAAAGTGAAGCTAATATTAGTACTCACTGTGTTTTAACTTGCCCCCTCTTGAAATGAGCATAGACAATGGTGTTGGTACTTTTTCTGAACAGATGCCATCCTTTTGATTAGATTTTATACCAAGAAGTGCATTTCTTCCAACCTTCATGTATTGCCTTCCCATAGTCTTAGGCGAACCATCTCCAAACAACGACGTTATAAACCTCATCCTTAATTCAAATCTTGCTTAACCGGTCCTTCCAGAAAAGAATGAATAAAAGAACTCGTCGAAGAGTCGATGAACGAAGAAAAAAAGAAAAAGAAGACTCTGCGAGCGTAAGCCAATACGATTTGTCGATAGTTCACACGTAGATGCACGTAATGGATATACGACAGGATGCTTTGTGCTCTGTTTATTGGACAATACGTAGAAATCGCGTTACAGCTAATCCACGATGTGTTACGTTTAGAAAGCACGTCGTCATGTTACTTCTCCCAACATCGTGTTAGGGAATACTTCTGGATATTGTTTGTCTGACAGATGTAAAAACTCATAATATCACGTTATTTGGATCGACGATGAATCGAAAATTGTCTTAGAATTAGACTCGTACCACTCTTTTCTGTTTGCTTTCTTTCTGATTGACCGAACTATGTCGTTCCAGTAACTTAGAATCTCGCGAGAGATCAAGGAGAGGTAACGATGACCTCTACGCTTTCACGCGCCTCTCCAAGAGGAAAAGGAGAAAAAGAAGGGACGAGTCTAAAGGACGTTGGCAAACGACATTAGATCATAGATCTGACCGCGAATTGAAATTTTTAACGAGTGATAAAATAACTTTCACTCTCGGCCGTCTTTCCTTTCTTCTTCTTCTTCTTCTCCTTCTTTTTCTTTTTCTTCTTCTTCTTCTTCTTCTTCTTCTTCTATTTCTTCTTTTCCTTCTTCTTTTTCTTGTACTTTTTATTTTTGCTTAGTAAAACAATTGCTTGTCCTTGACTCCGACACAAATTTACCTAAAACACGAAAGATAAATTTAAGATAGAAAGAAGGAAGGAATGAAAAAAGAAGATCACACGTGCACGAAGAAACTGGTTATCCGGAATTGGCTTACGAGACCGCAATATGTACAATATGCAATGTAAACGTACGCCACGGCGAAAGTTGGCATATCGCAACGGTTCTTTACGTTCGGATTATTACATATCTAGGAGCGAACCGAGCAGAGCGATGTGAAGCAATTGATAGGAAAAACAAAAAGCTTGAACGATCATATGCCTACTACTATTTTCTACTACCAATTTCGAAGAGAAATGAAGCCACACGGATTTACTTTATTTTCGATTACTCATCATCGTTCTATTCACAACAATTTTTTACAGATCTATCGTAGTCGAGAGAAAAAGAGGTGATAAAACATCTAAAAATAATAGATCGAGTTGAAAAGGTGAATGTTTATAAGATAAAGAGTAATAAATTCGACGTATAAACGTCGATCTTTTTATCTTAAGAATAAATATATTTCAAACGAATGGAATAAATTGTCTCATGTATTTTTATCGGTGTTCGAATAATTAAGTGTTTTTTCGTAAAGTGCTTCGTCATTTCACAGTCTACAAAGATCCATGAATATTCAAATCTCACTAGGGTCATCCCGTAGTGTCTCTTATTTCAGAAAAAATATTGCATCTCTAATCATATGTAACATTGACTCGCAAATGTAAGTTCATTGAAGAATTGACAGTATTCATCTCAGCAAAAACCGTGCAAAAACCAATGATATATTAGAAATAAATTTACAACGTGATTATCACATTCATCTTGTAAATCGTAGCGAGTATTGAAATCAGAAATACTTTTTTACGTTATACTCTTCGACATTTAAGTCACTTCGCAGGAGAGACGAAACGAGAACGTAAGAAGAAATGGCTACTGAACTGATAGCATGATCTTGCGTTTATTTTACGGAACGCGTAATCGCTCGAGCATACTTGCATACTAGGAATAGTTTTTATTACGCTCTGGTTAATGGCAGGATATATTAATTGAAGGAACACCGCAAAAATTCTCAACATTTCGCCAATGCAACTCTCATCGCAAATAGCCGGGTATTGGAAAAAAAATATTTTACATGAGATTTCATGCTACCACTTAGACCATCGTAAAAATGAAGATAATAGGTTCAAATGAAACGAACGAAGAAACACTAATGTTTTCTCGCTACGTCGAATTCATTTAAGAACTTCGATCGGGGATTATTGTTATCGAGCAAAATTATTTACGCAATATAAATAAATTCTGTTGAATAATCTCTTTTTCCTTGTTAAAATTTCAATATACATAAGTATCGGCAATGCGATAAAATGACAACGATAACACGACGAGTTTTCAAAATAAATTTAAAACAGTTTTATTATTTAATCGAATAAAGGATATATTTGTATACAGAGATTGATATTGTAAATTTGCAAGAGATCTTCTTAATATTGAATGATTTATTATTAATCAATTAACGATTTAAAATTTTTTTAATTATCGATTATCTATTCACAATAAAAAGATTATTGAAGAAAATCGTTGAAACGCCAATATCAGTGATAATTGTCTTTTTTGTTCAATAATGATTGAGTTAATATAAACAATAATTTACATATTCAATCATATAAAAAGTTAGATGGAAAATTATCGAGATCAATATGAAAGATTTTTCTCTCTATTGATTTACATACACAGATATATACACTTATGTATTTCTATTATCTCGCGTTGACTTGTCGTGTAGAGATTAAATTATTTAAATTCCGCTTCCCTTTCGTGTGTCATATTGACTTATGTTAGTAAAAACTAAACTTCTAGCTTGCTCGTAGATGTATTATGACATCTAACAATTAACGGATAGAAGCAACGATACACGTGTAGTTCAATGCGTATATAACAACGCGGTTAGATTAACAAGGACAAAATCTAATCACCGGTGAAGAAGAAAAAGAAAAAACAACTGGATACTTTCCGCTTCCTCTATCCATTTTTCATAGTCTTGAAGATTTATAAGAGAAGACAATGCAGAGGAAAGTGAAAGGGGTCAGATAAGACGTCAATGTCGTCGATCGAAGGATGTTCAGTCTATCAATTCTTGGATGTTTTCTTTTTTCTTGTTTTTCATCAACGAAGAAACACATGAAGGTTAAAAAAAGATCTTTTACTTGGCAATACTTGCCGTATCTATTATTTTTTTATAATGAAATACCTATTTAGATAAAATATACGTATTACTATTTAAATAAAATAACCAAGCAAATGAAATATAATAAGCACATAAAGTTTTTTACCTTCAGACTCGACCTGTCCTTACCACGAATCGCAATGTACAATTACCCTATCTTTGGAGACAAGAAATCATCTAGAGGATAGTCACCGAATTGACGTATCACGACAACAAGTATTATTATCTAACTTCCTATGTCATTATTCTTCTATACGCTCTTGGATGACCGTTATCAAAGACTTGTAAAAACGATGGAACCTGAATTCATTTTACAGGAACTGTGTTTTTGTTAACCAACATCTATTAAAATTCATACGTTCCGAGTAAAAATCTTGATGCTGAAATCGCCCGTTAAATAAATCGTTTCTTCAGTCAGACGATCTGGCAATAAATATTAACATACTATTGACAAAAAAAATTTATTGCTTACAAAAATATTTATAATCGTGTCCATGAAGTAAAACGCCAATTTTTTTGCAAAAATATTTATAATCGTGTCCATGAAGTAAAACGCCAATTTTTTTGCAATTCGAAATGACCATTTGATCTTCGATAACAATAAAAGTAATGTTACACAATAAAAATATTGTTTCTACCAATGTTTGTCATCGTAAATGATACATCGCTTTATTATAGATAAATATATAATTCACGTATTAATATAATGCGTCTTTCAATAAATAACAATTATCGCATACCTTATCATTAAAAGAACAATGACATACATGCAAATGTGTAAACGATGATTTTATATATATACGTTTATTAATATATATATATATATATATATATATATATATATATATATTATATTATATACACACACACACACGTATAATATATATACTAATTATAACAAAAAATATAATAAAAAAAACTATGTAAAATCCCAAGTAATAATAAGTAATAAACAGATGAATCATTTAAACTCGTCAAAATTTAATACGTGTTCCGACTTAAAAACAAAGATAGGGAAAAGATTATTGAATATCGCTCAAGAGTGAGTATCTTGAAATATTTTCTTACTGATAATATTTTCATTAGAGGTTTCTCAAGCATGATTTTAATAATATTTTTAATTCCGATTTCGAAATCCAACGTGTTCTTTTTTGTACTCATCTGAGAAATACCAGGAAATGATTTTTCCTGTTTTATTTTTTTTTTCTTTTTTTTTCTTTTTTTATTATCTTTTTTTTTTTTTTTTTTGATTAGTTACGTTAAACTCTCGTGGTATTCAGATATTTATAATTATATATCGTATTATTTACATGAAACGACGTAAAGAATAATATACGTAACACTAAATTATGATCCTTAGTTCATGATTTGATAATTATTTTGCGATCTTCAAAGATTTTTAATAATCGGTTATGAGAAGTCCAAGTTTAAAAATTCACTTTTTCAATCTTTTTTTATCTATGGTTTAAACTCGACTATTTTTATGAGGACGCATACGAATAGTCTACGTTATGAATCTGAAGAGTCTAAACCTTTTTAAAAGAGAAGAATTTTAACGGTATTTGCTCGTCGAATTTGTATTTTTCTTTCAAAAATCCTTTGTGTGAGACTCACTAATTATCTGTAATGGAGTATGTACATATTTGCACATTAAAGATAAGTTTTTCGAAGTATAAGATAAAAACGAAAGAAATTTCTTCTTTTTCCGTGACATAAATCGTTGTTAAAGTTTTAAGTAAAGTAACAAACTCGAAAAATAATTAAATTTAAACAAGTTATATGCAAAATAGAAAAATAACTGAGAAGAATCGATAATCATTGACTTTCCATTTAGCTATGATACTAGGAATAGAAACATGTATGAAATGCACATACTTCCGTCTGCTATTACATTGAGTGCCTAAACTAGATCAAGCTTTCACGATCTTTCAACATTTCAAAAGGAAGTGAAATCAGTTAAAACAAGGAATATCATAAAGATATTCGCTACCTCTATTTATTTACTGTAGAAATCATTGTCTAGAAATAACATGTCATTTTTTTCTTTCGAAATTAAATATTTTTCTTTCTTTTTAAGAAGTCATTTTCCTTTTTTTGGCGAGATATGAATCTATCTACCTTTGTTCATTGATAGTATGTTTAAAAAGTTACAAATGTGCGATTAGTCTACGGTAGTGAGCATTTACAATTAGATGATTGTAGGATATAACTGGCCGCCGGTGATAATAATCACAATTATAGCATTAATAAACACCGAGGGTAATAAACGCAATCTTCTCTTCATAAGAAAGTAACAATCTCGATGTAAGTTACAACGGTATTTTTTCATGATGTAACATATAAACAGCTGTGTAATCGTAAAGAACTCTCTCGTTTAATGAAGCGATCGTAATCGTTATATTACGTTGTGTCAAAGAGAATACGAACTCCACACGTTATGTAAATAAACAATTGAAAATAAAAACACAGAGCAATATATTAAATAAAATATGAATTTCATAACGTCAAACTTGAAATAATTTAAATTCTTGTCATAATTATGGAAAGAAAAACAAAAAGAAAGAAAGAGAAAGAGAGAGATCTTAACAAAATCTACGTTGATCGAGATCTTAGAAATGACTGTCATTTCAACCGAACTACTAGTTTACCGTGAAAATGCATTTACGAAACATTATACATACTATGAGAATGAAATACGTATACACGATTCATCGTGTTCATTGAAGCTTATCCACGTGGCACTTCAGAACACCTTTTCGTACTTTGTTGTATTGCGAAAAGGCAATTTTATAGCAAATTTTTAACTATTGCTGTGTTCGAAACTATCACTACTTCTAACAAATTATATTCTAACGATATTTTATAAGTAAATATATCTAAGAGCAGATATGTACAAGGTACAGCTCAAGATATTCTTTTTTTAGAAAGCAGATACGTTTCGTAAGTACTCTCGATCATGCTTACAACGCTCGGTATTCTGTAGCATTTTTATTCTTAACGGGAGAAGAGATTTCTTCGTTTTGTTTTCCTTATTACGCGTACGATCTATTTCATCAAACTATCCTTTTTTTTTTTAATTCGTCTCTAAAATAAGGGAGAATTAGGCACGTAAATCAACTTTAAAAATATAAAGAATTATCTACCAATGATATTTCTAAGGCTTCTCATATATCTCGAAAAGCATTGCCGTATAAACACGTCCGAGCGATGAGTAATTGACTCGTATCACTTGACGCGATCTTGACAATACTGATCGATGAAAAGAAATGGAGTTAAAACGGTATCGATATTTGAACAGGTTTTCAAAAAAAAAAAAAGAAATTAAAAAATAACGTTTTTATTTTCGATAATAGTACTGACCTAAGATTTCTTTTTTTTTTTTTTTTTTAATTTTGAATCGGCATATTTACTTACATAAGATTTCTTCGTTCTTTAGTAGTTCTTTCTCGATCTTTTGTCGTCTTCGAAAAGCGTAGGTTTGAAAGCGCGAGCACGCGCGCAAACACACACACGCGCACGGAAGTACGCACTCGATCGCGGGTTCGTTAACTGGCCAGTAAAATGTACCTCTTTATGTAATACACAAGAAGTCGGAGTGAAAATAGGGTGGGTCGTGGTCGTAGAGCGAGAGAGTAAGAGATAAATAGAAAAAAAAAAAGAAGAAAGCGAAAGAACGAAGTTTCTCTCGTGGATCACCAATGACCAAACAGTTCGTCGCGTTCCTTTCGACAACTTTTCCGCGATCCTCTCCAAGATTTTCCTTCGACGTGAATTTCCGGCAAAATAGAGGACGTGTAATTCCTTTCTCCCTAGATATCACCGTTACGTACACCGTTCGAATTCTTTTATCCTTATCGGCTCAAACTGTATGAAAAGAAAACATAAGCTTTCGACCAAGCGTTCAAATCACCGCCGCGATCGATCTTTAAGCGGACACTGATGATGATTGTGAATTAAATGCTCTGATAAATTGGAAGAAAGAAGAACAAAAGTTAAAACAAAAAAAAAAAAAAGAAACAGAAACGGGTCTAGAGATTCGTCGGTATGGTGAAACGAATCGAACGTTCTTTTGCGGATTTGACCGTTATTATAAACGTAATTTCTTTCTCTTCTTCCCTTCTTCTTTCTTTTTAAATACCTTTCCTCTCTTGTTCTTCTAAACGAACGTGATGTGCACGATTTAAGATTCACGCGCGACAATTGATGATCTACGATCGCACGACGAAGAGATAGTGATTAAATGAAACGGTCTGGACCATCGGTAAAACGTTACTTCGTACCCACCTCGTATCCAAAGGAGAACTCAACGGTAGTGGTAACGATGCCAATGGTGGTGGGTTTGATGCTCCCGCTACAAATACTTGTGGTGGTGGTTGTGATAGTGGTGGTGATGAGGATGGTGGTGGTGAAGAAGAAGATAGTAGTGGTGGTAATGACGACACGACTTTTTCAACGAGCTGCTGGACGTCTAGGTAAACGTACGTCCCGAAGGTTATCTCAGTTTAACAATGCACATGTGTATGTCGCGTACAGTACGATTCTATTTAGTAAAATGAATGACTCCTTTCGTTCGAGAGTCTACTGACCGCGAAGCGCCACGAACGGCAATATCGTGCGACCGAGTGAAAAAGCTTAAAATGCAGCATTATAATAAAAGAAAAAGAGAAAGAGAGAGAGGAGGGAGAAAGAGAGAAAGAGGGGAGAAAAAAGAGAGGAAAAAGAGAGGAAAACGTTTCCTTCGGATATTGAAAACAGCCTGGTGACACCATCTTATCTTTTACGTGTCAAGGATGGTTCAGGTGTACTATTTTGGCGAGCTCCTTTTTATGTATTTTATGGCCGGGATATAAAATTTGAAGAAACTCGCTTCGAATGTCGATTTTTATTTCTTGTCTTTTTCCCCGCTGATTCTTCTTTTTATTTAATCTTGTATAGATGATTGAATGATACTAATAAATTCAAGATAAATTCCTGAATATATAAATATATACATTATATCAAATTTGTGTAAATTTGAGAAGATCAACAAGGATATTCATACACTGATTAATTGTTTAGGACTGGTCAATTTTTTTTCTTAGGCGTTCTTTAAACAATTATAGTTCTTATACACGTGACCGAAACCTTCCATAAAGTCACCTGTTGTAAAAAAAAATATCGACGTTCGAATGAGTCGCATAAACAACTAAGAAGAGAACGTATAAAATATTTCATAAAAATCAATAATCAATAGCGATCTACGTCATCAAAAGACGTATGAATAATTTTCTCCTAGTTGCCTTCTCTTTCTGATTGAATTGACAAATGATAAACGAGTTTTTCTTATCGTTATACATTTACAAGAAGGAGACATGTTGTACATACTTAATTGCGTCAAAGTGTATCTTATAGTAATAGTACGGCCCAAAGGTTAACCCTTGATTATGCTATACGAGTCGTTGCTTCATAATTACACGTTAGCGTTTCTATCGAATGCATTTAACCTGGCCTTGCTCGTTACTCCAAGAAGTTCATTAATCCTTCCGTTTATAAAATCCGCTTTTGATTATCGTCCGACATAGTTAAATATGTTCTTCCCATGAATCGTCTTTTCTTAAAAAATCTTTTAGGATTTGTTATATCAAGAATGAAGGTCAAACTTAGCGACAACATTTTTCTACGCCTCGTTCGTAGAATATTCGCGATAAGTAAACATGGATCAAAATCATATGTTATACAATACTATATATATTTGAAAATGGACAAATAACTTACACGATTCTTCTCTTCACTATTTTAATTTACATGGATAATCCTTTCGTAACAGATATTTACAGATGTGTGGAAAAAGAAACTTAGATTTTTACTACAGTTTTTTACTGTAACAATTTATGTATGTATTTATATACGTAGAATTTTCAATTTATCAGAGATCGGTTTTTTTTTTATAAATCCTTATCTTAAAGCAGAGGTAACGTAACATCATTGATAGTAATTATACTACTGTCTTTCAAATCATTGTAAGGCTTTTTATATATTGACGTAAGTATTGTACATATTTATTGACTGGATCTCTCGTACTTAACGAGTACAAGGTCTTCTTACTTTTTCGGGGTAAATGGGTATTGCAAGATAAAAAAGAAAAGTAAAAAGTCGTAAAATTCTTGTAAGATCAATAAAGATTGTATAGTACGTAACTTGAAAAAAAAAACCATTATATTGTTAAATGTCAGTTCGACAATTCTAAAGCTAATTATAAAAAAAAAAGAACAAATAAAGAATACGCTATACCAACTTCCATTTATTTTTATAATATATATTATTATAAAAACTTACTTATTATAAAACCATACTTAATTTTGATATTAGATCGATCCAATTACGAAGAGAAAGAAAGAGAAAGAGAGAGAGTAAAAGGATTCTGCAACACTTAACATTGAAACTACTCATAGTGACTTTGAACGACGTAAATAAGGTCATCTGCGAAAAAATAAAAAATGAAAAATACGAAATGACGGAGTCGCAGTATTCTATCATGATTTTTTTGATCACAATATAGGCAAAAAGATAGGACGTATCTGAACAAATAGAACAACAAATTTCGATATTGCAAACATTTTTTCTGGCTATTCAACGATGATCTTAAGTCTTTTACGAACAAAAGTAAGCCCATACGTGTCTAATCGTATATTTTAAAACGTGTGTTCTTTGTTCGTAAATACCATTAGCGATATTATTTTGATAAGATAACTATAGAATTAAAAAATTTTTCGATGCATTTATTTTGAGACAACTGCAACTGTTTAAAGAGAAAAATATTATTGTTTTGCAAATAATATACATATATGTGACGGTAAACAAATTTGGTGTAAAAAAATGAAACGTCGATAAATAAAGAAAAATTAAATTTATTAACATTCGTTATGCGTTTTTTGTCATAACTAAACGATTCATTTTAGAAGCTCGAATAGCGATGACATTGCAAAAATTGTATATTACAAAAGAAAATCAGAGAAACGAAGAAAGAGAGAGAAAAGGAGAAAGATGTGAAGGAAAGTTCGTCATATCGAGGTCATTGTTACTGAAGCATTTAACGATCGAACATCAATTATCATATCAATGTAAGAAATTAAAATTTGTATGTATGTGTGTGTGTGTGTGCAGATTTTATTAAATTCCATTAGCAAAATACTATTGACTTGTTAATAATTAATACAACAATAAAAACTTTTTATCAATATGCAGCGTGCATATTTAAAAGCTCGATTAACCTTATAGATAACTCGCAAAAACAAAGAGATGTCTAATGATTTAATAAATTTAAAATACGATGTATATATAATATACATATATTAAGTAGAATATCAATCATTTAGAATCGTAGTTTTAAAATGGAGAAGATGAAAAAGAAGATTATTCTTTGAAATCGTATTCAAAAGGAATATATATATATATATATATATATATATATATATATATACCAGCCAATATCTTACAAAGTTATAAATGGATTTTTTTTTTTTTTCTAAAAAGCTCATTTTTAAAATAACAACGATTCTATCGTTTCTAGATAAAAATTAAAATAATTTCAGTCAATAGTAATAATAACGGTAAGGATAATAAACTTTCTTACGCTAATTGTTTGGCGCTACTTGTGCGATTATCTTGATCTAATCGAAATTCCTCGACTTTGAATGACTTTGAATTTTTTGTTTTTATAGAATAAAATCAAACCTTGACATAGCATTCTCACGTTTATCTCGTATACGAATATACAAATAAAAAAGAAAAGTAAAAGTGAAAGAGATTTTTCAATGAAAATAAATAACATATAGTTTCTCATCCGCAATTGAATTGCAGCTCATTCGAAGAACTTCCTTTGAAATAAACGAGGTATATCTCGTGCATACCTCCATACATATATAAGTATGTATAATGTACTTACCTACATAGGCATAAAGACCATAATCGTGAATCGTAGATCGTTGGTCGGACCAATAGAAGACGATGCAAAATGTACTTTTTCACTGCTAGTATCAAATCGGCGGTGTAATTTAAGTTTCTTGTTTCTCGATGCAATCTCGCAAACCTTCCGGTCGCAAACCAACTCGAGATAGAGCCATTGCCATCAAGTTCGATTAGTTTTTACAGGAATTCGATTTATTTCTTCTTTGCTAATCAACCAAACTTTTAATCGAAATAAAAAATAAAAATATTATTTTCAATATTCGAAAGTTGAAAGAAAAAGATGTAAAAATATATTTAAAGGAGGAGAATGGATGGTAGTCTAACTCAAAAACGAACATTTATTTTTATCATAAGCAATTGCTCAACGTCACGAAACAATTAATCTTATTCTTATTAGGATATAAAATCGGACAATCAATTTCTATTCATTCAATAGAGAAATGTTAAAGCTAACGGTATATATATAGATTAAAGTTATACCAATGAATACTAAGTAGACATACCATTAAAATACTATTCTGTAAACAATATTAAAGTTAAACAATAATTAATTGGTATTAACTTTTTGCGAAATTAAAAAATGAATGAAGCTGATCTCTTTTTGATTTCTTGCAGCCTTGACACACTTTTCTTTTTAAATTTTGAAATTTTTATTTTCATATCACTCTCATCATCATTATCTCTTTTGCAACTTTAATTAGATTTATTTTTATATATAGTTGTAACTTCCACTTTTTAAGAAAATAATGTCATATATTACGATATGAAATTTAAAAAGAATTCATTGCCACGATCGAAGCTATCATTTGAATACCAATTATACATTTATCTCTAAAAAAAAATTAATATCCTGTCGAAAAATAACCCGATGAACCAATTCGTTCACTTTGAATTATTCAATAAAAAATATTATCTCTTACATAAAATATTATATACTTGATAAGCGTTTTTTTCGTTTGTTATAAAAAAAAATGTTTTTAATATGTTTCGTATAAAAATATCGTAAAAACTATCGATCGGATATCATCATTATGAATCATGTCAGTTTTATATAATAGTAGTTCCTATAACGAAAAAGCAGTTATATTTTTAATCAGACGTAAATATTCATTTAAAAAAATTAATCTTTCTCGGAGTTGAAAAAAAAATGAAGAAATTCTGTTGGTTGAACTTTAAAGTTGCGGAAACTATTGGGTCAATACTTTCGTAAGAAGCTATTTGGCACATCATCCAAACAGGAATGTTTACCTGAACGATTTACGTTTGCTACTCAACTAGTCGCGAGTTACTTAATGACACGTAATTCGTCAAAATATTTTATGACCATTTTTCTTATAATTAAATGAACTCATCAATTACAGATAAGATATACAAAGATTTACAAAAAAAAAAAAGATAGCTCTGACATATATTCTTAATAAAATTTTCAAATTATTAAAATCTAATAAAAAATGTTTAATTCCCAGGATTATTAATCGTCCATGTAATAATTAAAATATATTATATAACTTCTGCTTTTATTTTTCAAAATTAGTATTGCATTTTGTATTTTTGAACGCATGTTATTCAATAGCTATTTGTCACTTCGTTATAACGTAGTACTTTTATCATTGGCAACAGGAACTCCAAAATATATACTAATTTATGTATATGCTGCTGTTCCCCCGAGTTATTAAAATAAGTGATAAAAGACTTTTCCGATGTCATAATCTTTTTCTTTAATCATCATTATTCCCGCAATATTATGAATTATTACAACGTTACTTAGATCATACATCATTCTAATCCAAATGAAAGTTAAAACATTGATTATTTAATTAACACAATATATTATAACATTTATTTGTAATTTAATAAATATATATATATATTATTTACTATATATATAGATATATGATATAACGCTTGTTACAAAGACAACATATGATTATTGATATGAGCAATAACAAATTGAAATCCTTAAATTAAAATACTGAATAATAAAATTCCATCCCCACAAAATATCCTAATTCCGATAGGTTGCATCAATAAATTTGATTTACCGAATATTGAATCCTTCATTCCTTTTTTCTAATCATCAAGAAACTTATTTATCGAGACAATATTGCATTGTTTGAAATAATTCATTTTATAAAAAATAAGATTGACGATGCTGCTATTTCAAACGCATTAACTTGTATTAAGATATTGATGTAAGATATTGTACATATCTATCTTTCAAGATATAATCGCAGCATTAAGAGTTTAATGACGCATCATTCCATATACGAATTTCATAGGAAATTTAAATAAGCTTTCATCTATGTTTACGTATATGATGATACATTGTGGAGAAACTTAAATTTTACTGTGCGTCACAAACTTTAGAAATAATATACTATAAGGAAGTAGTAATGTACATACCTCCCACATATGGTTTACTTTGTTTTTGCTCTCAAAATATTATGAAACCGCATAACATTTATATGTAAAAAAAAAAGAAAACGAATCACGAAAATGATCAGAGTAAATGCAAAATATAATAATAAAAGATATGATTTACAATGTTCCTGCACTTTGTATTATTCATATAGCATAAAATGCTGGCTCGGATATATAACGATCCTAATTTTCGGTTATCTCAGGATGAATTCATGTCAGGATAATTTGTACAAACGAGTAATTCTGAATTTAAGTACATCGAGCGGGCGTTATAGCGTTGTCAGGTATAATAAATTATAGTATTTCCTGTACCTCCTCCTGGAGATAAATTTCAGAAAGAGATCTAGATTGAGTGTAATGTACATTTATTACTAATTATAATGACATGGTTTGTATATAGCTATCAATATTGTTTCAATATGTAGCACAATACAAAACAGTACATTGTTTAACTATAATTGATACACATAGCCCGAATCATTGAAACAGATCTATTAACTTATATTCTATACACTTTGCAGGAGAACTTCGCACATTTAAACATTCAAAATTCACAGAAAAATAATACTTTGTAATTCGTAAATGAATAATTTTGAAAAATACGAAGGTATACTTTCAAAATAATCATATCGAACATAATATTAATATTACATTACTTAATAATTAAAATAATCATTATGAATATATAACAAACATTTTTCGACAAAAAGGAAGTCAATATTTTCGGTTGTTCCCTTTTATGGCTGCTTATTGAAATAGAACAGTAAAGTTTGTTCGCATTTTATATTACTTAAAAAGAAAATGTAGATCTTATGCTTAAGTCTAAGAAAATTTTGTACAACACAATGAAGCGATTCGATTATGAATATCTATCACCAGCATTAACAAAATCATTTGATTTACATAAAAGAATTATTAACCACTTTTTATGTAGTAAATCATAAAGTAGATAGCAATTGTCTCTAAACACTGAGATCTTCACAGACGCATACGTCTTAAGTATTGCATCAAATGCAAGGTAACTACATTATATTTAAGTAGAATACAATAATTATTTAGTTATTGATACTATCTTAACAGACATTTTTATACCTTTACATTTTTTTAATAGACATTTCAGTAATATTTACTACAATCTGTCGAGTTCTTTTAATCTGAACTGTTGTTAATGAAATAATTTATTATTTATGACTCTGAGAGTAAGAAAGAGACCATGGCATTACACTTCCATTGATAATTTTTTGTAATTCTCTGTAACATGTTTTCAACTTGATATAGAATTTCTACTCACATTTATATAAGTGAACATTCCTACAAAAAGTAATTAGTTTGTATTTTTCGTGTGTGTAAATACTTTTGAGTATTTTATTATTTATTATTTGTAAAATGAAAGTATTTTAGATAAGGTTGCACTGTTCAAAGAAAAAAATATGGCGATTATAATGTATTTAAAATATAAATTTTTAGTTTCTTAGATGAAATTTTTTTTTTCCATAAAAAATAATTTAAATAATTAACAATAATTGCCATTTTCCATCAAATCAATAAAGTAATTAATTTTAATAGAAAACATGTTGGGAAACCTTGGAGAATTACATATAATATATAATATAATTAGTCATAATCAAATATTAAAAAAAAAAATTAGAATAATTATATCTTAAGCATATTTATTAAAGCTGTTGTAAATAACTGAGATACAATAAAAAAGAAGTCATATTAAATATGAATCTTAAAATTTATATAAGAAAAAATCTTTTTTTTTTCGAACTTGCAACCCAGAACACCAGTTGTTAAGCTATCATACATTTAGTACCATCATATTTGTAAACTGGTGACAAAGAGCAATCGCTTGTAAGTCATATGACAAATACTGCATAAACATTATAAAATAATAATACTAAGTGCAACGACTAGTAAATTATAAATATATAGACAAAACAATAAATTACTGTACAGTATATATTCTTTTTTTTTCTATGACTTTAATAAACCATGAGCTTTCTTTCCAACATCAGATCATACCTACACATTATTAGTGTCTCACAATGCACATTATTAATATCCGCGTTTGCTATGAACACGTCACAATGTTAAAATATACATAACCTGTGCATGTGCTACTTCTTAAACATTATGGAATTACTATATTTATTCATTACAAGATTTAATATTTAATTCTGCAGTTGATGAATGGTCATCATAATTCGTACCTAGAAACTCGAATGGCATACTTTGAATGTACCTAATGTTTCTTTGTGTCATTGGGCGCATGAATAAGTATAACTTACAAGTGGTCAACAATAAGAAGCACAATGTAACAAATAACGCTTCCTCTACATCTGCCATGAAATTTGTTCTATAATTAATGCTGCCCAGCGATCTATCAGCAAATAAAGTTCTTCCCTTTTCTGTAAGAAATAAACAATAGAAGAATTACAGAGAGTTACATTATTTTTATATTATTAAAGAAAAGTAGGCAAAATTACCTCAGAGAAAAACAAACTAGAGAGAGCAGTGTGTTTACAGGATGGATTAACCTAATCCATTTTTCTTCGTTGGTAGTTCGCTGTGCATCTTGTGAAAATATATTTCGGTAATGACTATGGATGACATTTAATAAGCAGGGGCTTGAAAATCCCCCATTCCTCGCTGCTGTTGACCAAATGGTGGTTCTTGATAAGCAGCATCCGTAGCATCAGGATAACTTGTATATCCTGTTCCACCTACAGGATCTGCTTCGTAACTTGGAGCAAAGGCTGCATCTTGTATACCTTGTCTGAATCTTTGAAATGCAAACCAAGCACAGCCAGCCTATATAAAAATATTGTTACAAATTTTCCAAAAGATAATAAAAAAACTTGACACGATTAAGTCGTTCCCACTTCATGGTGAATAAGAAATCATAGATTATCCACTTACCCAAGTAAAAATGGAAAAAAACGAAAATGCAATAGCTCCTTGTACATTATTAACACCATACCCATCTGATACTGTAGTTTTATTCCATGCATTTGTTAGGTAACAGAAGCCAACAAAATACAAAAATGCCCAAAAACCCGAAAAACTGCAATAAAGTACAAATATGTGAAAGTAATGATTATAAATCAATTGAAGGTTTTATTTCAAACTTTATCATTTTATAAATTTGTTGTTTCATCAAGAAATTTAATAATTCTACTAAATAACTAGCTTACCCAAGATCTAAGAGGACAAAGTGTTTTCGAGTTTTTACAGAGGACATTTGTTCGAACAAGTATTCGCCAGCAAGAAAACCAATACTGGCTAAGAATGCTATAACACCTATACCAATGCCATAATTACAGGCATTATTGTCTTCATTATAAAGACAAACCTCTTTGTCTTGTTTTGTAACATAGCCCTTGCTGCTTATACATCCAAATACTATTATTGCAAAGAGCTGAAATTCATTAAACTTTCTTCATTAAACTTATCTTTTTCTTAACCTTTTTTTTTTATTAAAATATTTAAAAAAGATTAATGATCTTCAAATATATATACATGTAATATGAGTCCAACTAGTTCAAGATATAAGGTGGGTGACATATTATTACATATATTCCTTCTATATATCAGACTAATAAAACAAAATGGGATAAAATCGATAAAAAGACATCCTATATAGATATGATATTATTGCAAGATAAAATCGATGTAACGAGCATTAAGAAGTCAAGAATTTCGATTTAGTCGATAATGTACATGAGCGCACTTGGCACAAAAATCTGCGTACTAAAAGAGACGTTTAAGAATATGATCTCATCAAAGATGATTATAATCGATATTTGAAAAGCATTAAATCAATCGAAGTTGTAATGGATTTGAATTCCAAATCCCATAGAATCCCGTATTATGGGGCGTACTGCTTGAATTCGCGAAAAATCAATAGAACCCCATCATAGGTAGGGGTGGGGGCTCAAGTTCTTTTAAAATCAATGTATTTACCATCTCAAATTTAGCTCAATATATCAAGATATAGGATAGGAAACATTTAGGAAAATTAAAGTTTGTTATAACGCGTAAACTTACCAAGCATAGTGCCCTTAAAATAACTAGAGGCCTTTGAACGAATGCGATCGGATCAAAAGGCGCTCCTGCCTTTCCTCCACCGTACGCTCCACCGCCGTCCATCTTAATGCAACTGAGGTAAAATTTCAAAGCTTTCGAAGAAAGGCACCACGCACGCGCCACACAACACTCGTCCTCTTGCGCAGCATTTTATTAAACCACAATTGTAAACTCTCCAAGTCATATATATGCTAACTAAATAATCAAACATAAATACTTAACGCGAGAGAGAGAGAAGTGACGGAAATAAAACATAACTTTTACAAGCTACATTACTTGTTCTGTATGCAATTAATTTGATAAGGAAATAATTACAACCAAAATTTTAATAAAAATAGAACTTCCGCCTTTGTATCACAGTACGTTGATTTATATGTAATTTTTTCAAGAATTATATATCTATATAATTCAGAAACAATGTTCTATTTAAATAGTGATTGGTTAATTTTTTTCCTTTAATATTCACCAATCATTATATGATATTATATTGAACTTGCATCTGATTGGTTGTAACAGCAATGGCGTCTGCTCATTCATTAATGCCAACCCGACGAATACTTGTACACACCTTGGTATGACTATCGATCTCCTAATGTTTAAAACATTTTCTATTATAAGATTTAATTAAATTATAAAAATTTTACTTTATACAGGATATAAATAATTATTGCTTTAAACGACACATATAAAAGAACTTATAAAAACATGCAGAAATGAAATGAATTTTTCGATGATGGCGCCACAAAAAATTTAAATAACTTGCATTATTGAACACTTAATTGTTTCCGTTATAGGCTTATTTTATAAACTATATTTTTCTTTATTATATTAAAAAAAAATATTTTTTCTTCACATATGTATAAATATGATGTAATTAATGACGTAATATAATAGAAACGTATTAGTCGAAGTAAAACTTTTGCCACGTGTCAAATTGCGTCTATATTATCGGCCGATAAAGTATCTTTGATCGTTATACGTCGATAAATTAATAATTATTTAAATATAATTAAATTTTTTTAAATATATATTTTTTATTTGTTATATTAATAGATAAATTCTTTAAATTGAACAAATTAAGCTTTTTGTCAAACGTGATTTGCAGTTGTGTCGACCACTACGGTCACATTAAGGTGGAATGGGAGACGTTGAGAAAGTATAAAAGAGCACGGAGCGATGCAACAGTCCGGCTTCTGAGGGCACCGTCAAATTGGGATTATTGGTATTGTTTTTCGCCTGATTGACAATACGAATTATCCTGCAATGGCCCTCAGTCAAACCAGCGTGGTGAGTAAAGGAGAAAACTATGGCAACTCCACAGAAATATGACTATGATAATAAAACGTGTACGTGTTAGTTCTAAAAAATAATTTGACACGGTTATGCGAAGCCACGTTGTAAAGGAATAAATTATTCACGTTGTCAATATACTTGTCAACTAATTTGAGAAATCCTTTCCAGTTTAATACTTTATTAAATGTTTTTATCATTTGATTGTAATGTTTACGTTAATCATATTTTTTACGTTGTTATGAACATACGAAACATTCGTCGTGTAAATTATTTTATTCTTGTAATGACTTTGAAATATATTTAACCTTTATCTTCATTATTCAAAATTGTTAATCTTTGTTATATAAAAGAATATAATGTTTAATATATACGTTATTAAATATTTAATAGGTTAAGATGTTGGTTATAAATTTGTATGTAGATTTCAAATTAATAATGTTCACGTTATGTAAATTAGATTAAAAAGCATATGATTTGAACATTTTTCTGATATAAATGATCATAATTAGACACAAAAGAAATACATATTTATTTTATATTTGTTATAAATATAAAGTTTTATATTTTTTCTAAAAACATATAGAATGTACAGAATATATAATTCAATGTCTTTATTCGTCTTTTGTTCAAAACTCCGTTAATTTCATTTATTGAAATTGATGCATTAATTGAAACTTATGTTATGATTTATTAATGCTACAATAACAAAATGCTTTATTGATAATTATTATATTTTATTATTTTAAAATATTATTTACAGCTGAAACTATACAACACTGTGATAGAAGATGTAATAGCAGGAGTACGTGAATCATTTATAGATGAAGGTGTAGACGAACAAGTACTATTAGAACTTAAACAAATATGGGAAACGAAATTAATGTCAAGTAAAGCAGTGGAATTAAATCCAGAACCACCAGAACCTCAAGTTCCTCAGCTAAACACACATAAATCTGTCCCTGGTAATAAAGGTATGTGTGTAATAAGTATAAAGTACAGTTTTTTTTATATGACTATTTTCGCAAAAAAAATAATTTTTAAAATCTGTTTGATACGTTTATACTTACTTGAAAATTTTAACTGCTTCTTATATTTGTGTTTATAAACATTTGAAATGTTATTATCTACTTCTTCTTGTGGCTGTTGTGTTAGTTTGGTTTATTAAATATTTGTTTTTGAAGATTTCATAAATAACGATAAGTACTATATATTAATTTTTTAAAAATTAATTTTATTATTGTAGAAATTGTTCAAAATTTCGACCATGGTATTTTTTATGTAATTATGTTTTTTCAACTAAATTATTATACACTTTTTGTAATGTACTGTGATTATTTTGTACTTCTTCAAACGCCAAAACGATATTTTAAAAGTTGCCTTTTTCTAAAACACAGCCTTGTATGTAAAAACTGTATTGTATATTTACGATTTACTTTTTTACGAAGAATCACTTAGTGTTCAATTGTAACACTGTTGCCACAACACTGTACATAAGATAAAATTATATCATGCAATGTACCTTTGATATTTTTTATATATATGTAATGATTTTTTTTATAACTGTTAATATAGGAAATCATTTTGTGCAACAAACATCTGTTGCTAATGCAGTATCTCAACAAGCGCAGCAACAACAACAATCTACACCCCAACAATCACAATCACAACAGCATCAGCAGCCACAACAGTCACAACAGCAACAACAGCAAACATCACATTCTTCAAGTACAACCTTACAACATTCAAATACACCAGTGCAACAAGTAGTGACTACTCCACCTGCAGTACTTGACAGACAAGTGCCAATTCAAATTACTTTACCTCCACAACCTGGTGCACGTGATTCTCAACAACGTGTATTAACTATACAAGTTCCTGCATCTGCGATTCAAAGTATATAAATTTCATTTCATTATTATATTTTTATATTTTTCTAGAAACTGAAATAAATTATTGTGTTGAAGGCAATCAACTCCACACCATTTTAACTGGCCCTGTAATTAGTGCTGCAATGGGTTTGCCGGCAGACGTAGCTGGAACGTTATTACAACAGCATGTAAATTCTACTCTTCAAGGCCATCCTACATTGTCATCAATTCAAGTTAATCAACCCTTACAGGTTGTAACACAAAATACAAATAACGTCGTTACGCAACGTTCTGTTCAAGGACAAGTAAGTACAATTTCCAAATTACAAATATTTACAAAATGTTTTAAATATTATTATAATGCATAAGTATGAAAATATATTATTAATTACTTTTCTCGTATTAGCAAAATAATATAGCCCAATTAGATGGAGCTTTAGGAGCATTAGGTGATTCGTCTGATGAAGATGAAGAAGAAGAAGAGGAGGATAATGACGACGATGATGAAGATCTCGATGATAAGGAAGAAGAAGAAAATGATGAGGCAACTGCACGAGAAGAGGTTCGTAAAAAAATTATTATAGAATTAGAAATAGCTAAAAATCATACTTGTATAATATTAATATTTGTATTTCTTCACATGCAGGAACCATTAAATTCTGAAGATGATGTTACAGATGATGATCCAGCTGATTTATTTGATACAGATAATGTAGTGGTTTGTCAATATGATAAAGTAAGTTCTTAAATTTAATTAAAAAAAGAAGTATAATCTGTTTAAACATTTTAACGTAAAACATTATGATAGGAACATTTATGCATGATGCGTACAAATATTTTACTTTTCAGATCACAAGGAGTAGAAATAAATGGAAATTCTATCTTAAGGATGGCATAATGAACTTAAGTGGAAAAGATTATGTGTTTCAAAAAGCAAACGGAGATGCTGAATGGTAGATTTGAAAATGATGTGAATATTGTGTTGTCTGATTTTATTTTTAACAAACTATATACAAGGGCAGCTCGGTAATGTGTTCACGTGATGTTGCGTTTGATGGACAACATTAAGCTGTAGCGATTTCTATAATGAGGCAGTAAACCACATAATAATGCTACTATACAGAAAAGTAAAGTGAGAAATTCTTGGGAAAAAATATATATATTATATCTTCTGTATTTTAGTATCCTAATAATCGATAAAGTTTATATAATGTGATTTTTTTTTATTTTATTCATTTGAGAGATCATAATTAATTTTAACAATATCTTCTATTGCTTCTTATAAATCCATCAAAATAACATATTAATTTATTAATGGTAATAGTCCTCATAAAGAAAGTTACAGCAGCTGTTCTTATATCGTTTTACAACACAAACATTATTGGTAAAACAGTAATGTATTTAGTGAAATAATTTAGTTTATATTACTAGTTGTGTCAATGATCATTGCATCGAGAATTTTAATTATAATATTCTTGCTGCTTTATGTCTTTAGGATCTATTATTATGAACTTTTACACACATACAATAATAATTGTAAATAAAGTAAAGGGATGCCACTTATAAAACATATGTGATGCTTTTGAAAATAAATGTGTCTTATACTGTTATTAGAGTTAACGAAACCATTATCATTACGAAATTATTATCTAATTATTAAATTATATCCGATTGATCATCGATTGAATACGTCGGTAACGATATATAACGATAATCGATCAATCGAATATGTTGGTAACGACGCGCGCGCGATAGTGCATTTCGAACGGAAGCGGACGACATGCACTCTCGAATGTATATACCGAGTTACGGCCTCGGAACGAAACGCATCCTGTCACAACAAAATAACGGCGAACGGCAAGCAGCGAGAAGAAAACCATAATAAAGGCACAACGTTCCCATAATCGCCTGAGACGTTTAATGGTCGTATTAAACCGGTTTCGAGCGCGTAACGATTACGGTTAACCTCACTTTTCGAGTGACATCTTTGACAGTGATAAAAGGGGGCTGACAGAAAGAAAGAAACAACGGAGAAAAAAGATGCTATCAACGTATATTACAAAAAAAATGAAAAATAATGAAAACAGGAAAGGAAAAAGGAAGTCGAGTTAATACGTTTCATCGAAAAGAAAATCATAATCGTTTTTTTTAAAGCAGAAGGAATATCGTCAAAATGTTGCATCAGGCGAGTAGTAATCGTGATACAATGAATGAGAAGTTAATGCGCGCGCGAGACATTTCTCGGGGATGTTAAACGGTATCCCTACGCCGTGTTTTCTACGCGGGATGAAAAAGATATATGTCTGTATAAAGCCTAACGTCCTCTTCACGGATAGTAGTTTGCCTCCGAAAAGTGTGGGAGTAAGAGTAGTACAGAGAAACAGGGAGAGAGAAAGAGAGAGAGAGAGAGAGAGAGAGAGAGAAGGAACCCGGTCTTTCGGTCCTTCGAAGCATTTAACGCGATTCTCTCAGTCGAAGACAGCAATCGAAAGTGTGAGCTCGAGTTGTGTATCGTTGATTTCGTTATCGCGATCTAAACGTCGCGTGACGATTACCTAAAAGGGTCAAACAGATAGAGTCGGCGATTTTCTTCGTGATTACATCGATCTGCCATTTCGAAAATGCAGATCAAAAGAATCGGATGGTGTTTGATTTGGAGCATTTTTTTGACCTACCACGTGGTCAGCGAGAACACAGACTCGTCGGAATCAAATGGTAAACTCATCTTTTTTGTTTACATTATCGAATTCATTCCCTCCTTCTCGTTCAAAATCTCACCTTTAAAACATTATCATTTATTTTCTCCTTCCTTTTTCTAATTCTCATTTGAATTTTTTTTTATTAATTGTCATTCCTTTTTATACTTGTTCATGTTTTATATATATATATATATATATATATATATATATATATAATTTTTTTTTCTCTAAAAAATATTTTCCTTCTTTTTTTTCGTTAACTGTTTATTAAAACATAAGTGATTATAAATTATTTAGTATTATGTAAATTTTTTGATTTTATTTTTACATTAAATTGTCCGTATAAAATTTATATTAAAATTTTATAGTTTCTCGAAAGAAAAGGAATTTTATTTTTTATATCTTTTAAATTTGCATAATTATATTTACTTTTCGATCAACGATTAAAAATTATAATCGAAAATTTCTCTCTCGATTAAAATAATGTCACGGTTCATTTAATAAGGAAAATTTAGCGAAAGTGACAAGAAGAAATAAGGAACTAAGTACCATTCACTTTTTCTACTTCTCGAAGCAATGCAATAATCTCTGTAACCGCAAACAACTTTGGAAAGAGACGAAAGTTCTCTCAATTATGTAATGTCTCGATTGGTCATAAATTACTTGTAAAAAGCACCGAGTGTTGAAGGAAATGGGTAAAATCTCTCGTCAATTGTCTTTTTTTCTATTGATCTATTGTTACGCTTTCGAAAGATTATCGCGCGATCGGAACCAATTGTTGTCTTTTTTTACAGTTACATTTCAATATAAAAGACTCTCTCTTTTTCTTTTTATTTTTTTCAATCAAGTATAATTTCATGTTTCTGATAGAAATCTAATCAAATAAAACATCAAATTTTAACGTATCAACGAGCAATATAGTTTCATCATAGTTACATCGTTAATTGGCTCAACGAGATCAACCTATTTTGCCTTAACTTAGTTGTCCAAACATTTCCA
Source organism: Vespula pensylvanica (assembly GCF_014466175.1). Taxonomy (NCBI): domain Eukaryota; kingdom Metazoa; phylum Arthropoda; class Insecta; order Hymenoptera; family Vespidae; genus Vespula; species Vespula pensylvanica. Next base: position 2,967,389 of record NC_057691.1, on the reverse strand, counting down.
TTTATAAATCATCTCGCTGTAAACATATTTTATTATATATATATATATATATATATATATATATATGAAAATATTCTTTTCTCTAATCAACTCGTTGTATTTTTGTCATTTTATAACCGGAAATGATATTGCTCGTTTCGAAAGGGTATACGTGACTTTGAAAACGTAAGATTATAGGCCATCGTCATGTAGATCAAAAATATATTTAGTTTTTTCATCTTTCGTGTTATTGTTTTATATTAATAAAAAAAGAAGGAAAAAAGAAATAATAATAATATAGATAATGAGGAAAAAAGCGAGTTCATCAACGGAGAAAGAATTTCATTGTCGGTAAGTTTATCTTTTCGGTCTCGATGACTGTTTCAAACGCGTGGGCTGGTTACAATGGCTGGATCATAATGAGCGCATACTACTGAAATACATACTATTCCGTGATACGTGCATAGTAAAAAGTAGCGCTGCTATATGTCATCGATACGAATGTATTCTTCCGCGGTATAATTGCCATTGAAGAGGAGGAAATCATGTCTGCTATGTACACCGTTCATTCTGTAGTTAATAATTTAATCGAATGTAAAAGAAATAATAAGAAAAAAGAGAGAAATACAGACAGATAAGAAAAACAGACAAATTTTGGTTCGATCGATTAGGAATTAAAGAAGCGTGCGTGATGCATAAATATTGTAGATTTGTCGAGACCATAAGCAGAGAACGCGTTTATCACTACGCATTCGCTGAACGTACTGCGGTTTTTTCGTAATGGGCACTGCTTTACGATCGGCAACTGACGTCATCGTTCAAACAGAGCATCAATCATGTTGATTTTATAAATCGAGGACTTTCATAAATGCTATTGCATATATGTATGTATAAATATTTAATTTTTATTATTCCAGATATTCTACTTTTCACTGTTGCCTCCAACGAGACTGATGGTTTCAAGAGATATATTCGATCCACGGAGGTCTACGGATTTCGTGACCGCGTACGGGTTCTTGGTTTAGGAAAGGAATGGAGAGGGGGTAATGTTAAAACCAGTCGAGGTGGTGGATATAAGATAAATCTCTTCAAAGATGCATTAAAGAAGTATCATGATGATAAGGAGAGAATCGTCATCTTTACGGACAGGTAGAATAATTAGATAAATGACGAATTATATTACGACGAATGATGTAAATTATATCGATATCTATCTATCTATCCTCTCAGTTATGACGTTATATTCCTAACTCCGCTTTCCGAAATCATCGAGAAATTTAAAGAAACCGAAGCACGAATACTCTTCTCAGCGGAAGGTTCCTGTTGGCCAGATCGGAGTTTAGCTTCAAAATATCCACACGTAACAGGGGGAAAGCGTTATTTAAACTCCGGTGGTTTTATGGGCTACGCCTTCGACATTTTTGCCATTTTAAACACTGCTACGCTCGAAGACCATGAAGACGATCAACTGTTTTATACGAACATTTATCTCGATGAAGAATTGAGAGAAAAGCACAAAATTAAACTCGATCATAAGTCTGAAATATTCCAAAATCTTTATGGTGCAGTAGGTATGTGAGTTCGAATGAATATTTATTTTAGATGGCGTTGAGTGATGCCTCGTTGGTATTTATATACTTTCGCTCTCACATTTTTAGCCGACGTCGAATTGATATTCAAGGGACAAGAGGCTTATCTTCAAAACACAGTGTACAATACAATACCTTTGATAGTACACGGTAATGGTTACAGTAAGCTAGCTCTGAACTCTTTAGGAAATTATTTGGCACGTGCCTGGAGTCCTGAAGAAGGATGTTTGAATTGTTGGGACGATGTGATCGAATTGGATGTTAAAAAACCTGATGCATTTCCAATTATTTTGGTCGCATTGTTCGTAGATATACCAGTACCATTTTTAGAAGAATTTTTATTATCCGTTTATCGACAGACCTATCCAAAATCTAAATTGCATCTTTTCATTCACAATAATGTTCCTTATCACGAGCAGACAATACAAGAATTTATCGATACTATTGGAGAAGAATATTTGAGCGTCAAACAAATTTTTCCGAGCGATGATATAGATGAAGTCCATGCGAGAAATTTGGCAATGTATGAATCACATAATCGATTTAATGTGTGTGTGTGTGTGTGTGTGTTTGCGTGTCTCTCTGTATGTATGCATAGATTCATCTTTTTAAGATTAATATAATATTCAAGAAATTCTTACACAGGGATTACTGCTTATTGAAAGACTGTACTGGATACTTTTCGGTCGATGCTATTGCTCATCTTGATAATGAACATGCCTTGAAATTATTGGTCGAACAACAAAGAAATATCGTCGCTCCCTTGCTTGTTAGACCGTACAAAGCATGGAGTAATTTTTGGGGTGCTATTACGGACGATGGATTCTATGCTCGTAGCTTTGACTACATGGAAATTGTTAAGAATGAACGTAGGTGAGTAACATCTTCCTATGAATCAAAATAATATTTCCATCGAGTTATGTGACTGTTCAATTTTCATAGAAGAAATTCTTTTTTTTTTTTTCTTTTATTACGTCTCAATGTATAACACGCTAGATTTATTTGTTGTGTCTCACGTTAATCACTTCGATATGTTTTTCATCTAATAAAAAATCAATCTATGGTTACCTCTTTAAAGCGTTACGTTCAATTTTAATCGAAAGCGATGGAAAAGTCAGTTTTGAATGATCTCCGGTCGATGCTGTACATATTGTCGGCGGTACATTCATAGATACCTGCATCCATCTGAGTAGCAGGATCGATCTCGAGTTTAGATTTGACTTTATCGGGACCGACTTGCCATTCGTGTACCTATTGTTAAAAGAAAGTTAGATCGATAATAAGGATAACGATCATTATTCATTGAAAATGAAATGATCTATTGAATTTTACTGACGTGCAGATAAAGATGACTGTAAATCTCGGTTCCATCTTTGAACCATGTAATATGCGGTCTCGGTGTACCACGTGCAACACACAAAAAAGCTATTTTGTGTCCCAATACGTATTCTAAATCAAAATGAGAAGCTAGTAATATCTTGGCTCCCTGAAAAGAAAAGTTAATAGTTAATAAAAAATATATAATGGTCGATTATAAAAAGTACTTCTTCGTTTTATAAAATTTTTTATATTTACATTGTCGTTGTTGTAATATTGATCACTTTCCGTATCACGATACTTTCCAGTGATAGGTAGACCTATCTGTACGCGAGACTTACTTCTAGCTCTGGCTCGACCTCTTCTGCCAAAACTTTCGCGAGAATTTAACAATAAAATAGTCAATAAAATGATCAAGAATGTAGCGTATCGCATGGTGCTCTGTAAAAATGTAATTTTTCGTCATTATCACAATGATCTCTAAGCCATTACATGAAAAACAAAAAAATTATTAATCAACGTTTATACGTACATCTTTAATAATTACAAACTGAATTAAGTTGACCGTGTCATCTGAGTAAGTGAAACTTTTTGGAAATAGCGTAACGTTTGCACGGACTTGTCAAACTTACTCACCGTATGCAAATAACGTTCGACGATCACACGGAACTCCGATGTAACTGACAGCCACCTACTCATTACTCCCCTAGTGTCCTCTCCTATCTATTATGGAACTTGCAGCAGATACTGTTAGCTCATGTGTTTCATATATATATATATATATATACATATATATTAAATGTTTTTTTCTTCTTCATTTTATTCGCAACATTTAATACGTCCAAAGTTTTTCATAAATGGGAATGCATTGATTTAATCGATTTGCATTGATTTAAGAAAAATATCGATAAAAAAATACTAAAGTTAAATACATATTGTAATAATTGTATACTTTCATAGAAAATTTAATGTTCATCGAAAATATCCTTAATCTTCGTTTCTTTTTCTTTCTTTCTTTTCTTTTTTTTTTTTTTTTGAAATTCCAACAGCTTGACCCGCTTTATTTCATTTTTTATTATAATACAGAATTCGTACTATATTTATCAATTCGATTCGTTCCTCGATATATTTTATACCTCACTTTACAAATTTATAACCCTTGTGGAAGTCAATCATGTCCTAATGAAAAAGAGCTAGGGGACATCTGAATTTGCATTTATATCGTTATATGGTGAAAAATGTTAACGATAAGAGTACTTGAACTCTATCATCTAATAAACTTTGACATTGTATTTTTAAAATGATATGCTTTTGATTATCAAGATGAATAAGATCAATTTATCATACTGTCCAATACTAAAATACATTATAATAAGATAATAGAATCTTTTTTTTTTATTTATTTATTTATTAAAGAAAAAAGAAAACAGATTGAAAAGGGGTTGTCAGTGACATCTTTTCATATGTGTCAGTCTTACATTTCATGCTACAATAACATCATTATATGTGCATGTTAAGTTTCTATCAAATTCGAACAATATTTTTCGATTATTACAAAAGTTATTAAAAAGTTGAAATTAATTAATATGATATCATAACGTAGTCTGTTCTGAAACTGCGACGATCAACAGCATATTGATTATCAGCTTGACATTCGTAATAGCCAGCATCTTTTTGCGTGGCAGGATCGATTTCCATCTTTGATTTTATTGTATCATTCCCAACCGGCCATTCGTGTACCTAGAAATCATTAGAATAATTTCTATTTGAATGAAAAAGAAAAGAAAATTCTTACTCACTTGAAAAAACTTGTGATGGTAAAGTTCTATACCATCTTTGAGCCAGGTAATCTCAGGTCTTGGATATCCCGTGGCCATACAGAAAAAAGTGATCTTTCTTCCTAACATATAATCCAATTCAAAGTGAGAGGCCTTGACAATTTTTGCACCCTGAACAACAGAATCGTCCGTCAGAAATATTCTTTCTCTCTCTTTCTCTCTTTCTCTTTTTCTCTCTTTCTTTTTCTCTTTCTCTCTTTCTTTTTCTCCTCATATGTGTCAATATCGAACTCACATCTTTGTTCTCGTAATAGCGAGCACTTGCAGAGTTTCGATGTGACATAGGTATTGCCGAAGATCCGTACATTCTTCTTCCGCCACGATTTCTACCAGCCCCACGAGGGCCTCCACCCTTCGCTGCATTCGCACTCACCACCAAAGCTGCTAACAGCAACAATGAGAGAAATCTGCATCTGGTCATTTGATCTAAAATCGAAACGATCTTTCGTACATCTTCTTTATTAACTTGCTGAGGTTTAACGACCAATCGCAAATGACTTTTTATTGATAAGATATTTTTCTTTTCGTGTTCATTTATATTTTTTTTATTTTCTTCTCGAGACACACAACTTTTCGAGCTTCTATTTTTCCCGTCAAACATGTACGATGAGCTTCGATCTACTATCGATTATGTCAGGAATATCATTATGTCCTCTTACCGAGCATTCAAAGAACAACTTGTGCTCACTATTGGAAAAGCAAAACTCAGGGATCAGATCCGCCGGACCCTACAGCCTAAAATACAAATGGTCCACGTACGATGGGCACGCAGCTACCAGTGACAGAGTTATGAATCTCAATTGGATAATTATGCATAACCCATTGTCAGTATGCTCATCAAGCAATCAGAGTAGCAGAGTGACTACGGTACAAAACATTTAAACGATGACCTCTGAAAAACAACACATTGATCTATATTACTCAAATAACAAACAACCCTGCAGGGTACTTAACGTATGATGTAAAGCTTTTCTAGAGATGACAGAGCACTTTCAAAGCAATCTTTCATATATTTTCTTCTTTTCTTCTTCTAAAGATCGTCATTCTACGAATATCAAAAAAAACCTTTAATGATCTACAATATAATGATACGAATTTATATTTTCCAGGGGTTTGTGGAATGTACCATTCATTAGTAATTGTTATTTGATCAATGCCACACTCATAAAGAACAAGGCAACACGTCCTTCCTATTCGGTCGACGATTTGGATCCAGACATGGCTTTTGCATATATCAACAGAGAACGTTACATTCACATGTATGTTAGTAACAGATTAGATTTTGGACATTTGGTTGATCCAGATACCTACAATATCAAATTAACGCATCCAGATTTCTATCAAATATTAGATAATAAGTTCGATTGGGAGAAAAGATACATACACGAAAATTATAGTCTGAATTTTCATCCGAATCATCAATCCCAACAGGCATGTATAACAGATGTTATTTTCACTCGTTCATTATATAAATTGACCATCGATATTTTTAACGTCCATCATATCTTCTACTTCTTTTTCGTCTTTTAGCCGTGTCCAGATGTTTATTGGTTCCCTATTGCCAATAGACGATTTACTAAAGAGCTGATCAATGTTGTAGAAACGTATGGTCATTGGTCCGACGGTACAAATCATGTGAGTTTTCCTGTGATCAAACAAATTATTAAAAAATAAACAAACAAAGAGTGAAAAGAAAAATCATAAATAATAAACTTTTTCATAGGATCCAAGATTATCAGGTGGTTATGAGAATGTACCAACTCGCGATATACACATGAATCAAATTAACTTTGAACCACAATGGTTGTACTTTTTAAAAGAGTATGTTAGACCTCTACAGGAGTTAGTATTCACGGGATATTATCACGATGTAAGATTACATATCATTTTATTAGTGATAGGTAGACCATATTATGAAATAGTTTAAATGTTTTTTTTTTTTCTTTTTTTTTTTAATAGCCACCACGCGCCATAATGAATTTCGTTGTTCGATATCGACCAGACGAACAACCATCGTTAAGGCCGCATCATGATAGTTCAACGTATACAATTAATATTGCTCTTAACGAAGTTGGAGTCGACTATGAAGGCGGTGGATGTAGATTCATCCGATATAACTGTTCGGTTACCGATACGAAACCTGGATGGATGTTAATGCATCCTGGAAGACTGACACATTATCATGAAGGATTGAAAGTAACCAAGGGTACTCGTTATATAATGATTTCTTTTGTTGATCCATGACAAGTTTAAAAGAAGGAAACTATAAGTTCCGTTTAGGTTTGTATAAGTATATCAATTAAATGTGTTCTTTTAACGTTGAATTGACGATACAGTGATACAAAATCGTCCATGTATTATTTTTATAATGTGTTGTACCATAATTGTAAATGCACATATTTCATTCATGACAATGTTGACTGAATGTTTATACAGATTAATGCAAATCGTAAATGCAATATTGTAATATATAATGCTAAATTGTTTATTTTTTTTTTTTAATAATATACCTTGTATTATATTTGATTTTTGTATTAACAAAAATCAGAAGAACCAATAGCTATAAAAATTTATTCCGAAAACGTATTTTTTATTTTTCGCGATACAAATATTTAGAAAGCTCCATATCACAACATTATTCAGTTATAAAATCTATAGTTGATGGATAGCGAAGTATATATGAAATTTTACTAGGAACATTCATAGGAAAAATAAGTTGATTAATATCACCGAGTAGCAAATTGTTAAAAATCGGTTTAATTATATTTCTGCACATTTATTTACATAGTAAAAAAAGTGCTTCTTTGAAAATACAAACAAAACATATATAATGCAATGGCCCATTAAATTCATCTTAATTTCTTATTTCTTTTTATCAAGGTAAGTACATTTTGAAGTAACTGGATTATATCGAATAATGTTATAGTGCAGATACTGAAGAATTTTTTAAATTTATAGTACTTTCATCATATATTGCAGCATGGTATCTGTCAAATTTACATTTAGTAAACTTCTGTATTTATTATCTTTTTACACCGTTTATGGAATGCTACCAGTTTGAATTAATTCAAGAAATTGTGTGTAACAGGCAGTAATACAACATAATTATGTTATAAAAATCGTATTTCTCTCTCTGCCAGCGAGTGCTCTAATAATATAGATATTTGATAAATATACGAATGCTATTCGAGTTCAAATTATTATTTAATTTATCTAGAGATTATTTACAATTTGTTCGTTTCATAGAAAAAATGATTATATATTAATTCAATAACCAGCTCGTTTCAATTCGTTCAATTGATGGGCCAATTTTTCTTCTTTAGTCCTTCTTGCTTGTCCTAATTTCCGACATTCGATATACGTGCTAAGAAATCGCTCTACGTCAACTTTTCCATTTAGAAAATCTTCCGCGATTTTTTCACTTTCTTCGTGACTTTCATCCGCTGCTTGCCTTAGGCATTCTTTTATCTGATCTGGTGTGAAGATTTCTGACAATTTATTGTATCGTTGTATTAGTTGGTCATATCTAGCTTTTAATACAGCTACCGTTCGTATTTTTTCTGCAACATTAGCTTGTAATTGTTTTAATTCAGGTTCCTTTGCTACATTGGCTTCTAGGATAGAAAAAAATATTATAAAAAAATTTACTATTATTATTTTATTATTAATATACTATTAATTTCTTTTTCTTCGCATATACACCTACATATAAGTATCACAGTTTCATTTTATTACATACCTGCTGTCTTTTCTACCCAATCAATAGTATCTTCAATAGCCATATTAACATCCTTTAATTGGGAATGTTTTTCAAGAAATTCATCCTGCCTATCTTCATCTTCATTAAGTTTTTTCAATTCCTCATTGGACAAATTATTTAGTTCAGGGAATACAAAACTTTGCACAGCTTTTACTTGTGCACAGCTTGGTAACGTTGCATGATAGTTGGTATTTGAATAATGTGAATTAAGGTATGCTGTTCTTTGTTGATTTGTTGTATATCGAGAAGGGCTGGCATTGTGAAGTGTATTACTTCTTGAGGATGAAATAAATGTTGAATGCTGTGATGTAGAGCCAAATGTTTTTGACTGGTTGTCTGTGACATATGTACTGCCAGAATTTGTATTATTATAGTTATAAATGCAAGGATTTGTACCAGAAGTTGAATACTGTGGAAACTGTGTATTATAATATGAGTTGTAAGAAGTAGGTGGAATATCTGCATATTGTTGGAGCGAGTAAGATGGCGAATTTCTTTCTTGTAAGTCTGTAACAGGATTAATTATTCGTTCATACATTAAAAATTAATTTGACAAAATTTATTCATTGAAAAATATAAAATAAAACAGTAAAGGAACTTTTAAGAGATATATACATACCTCTATGTGATTTGGCAGATCCAGGCGAAATATATTCTATTACCTGAGGCGGATTTTTACTGAATTCTCTAATGATAGCTTGAACAACACGACCAAGATCACTATGCACTGTAAACTAAAACATTTGTGATGATAATTATATAATAATATTTATCTCTCTATAGAAATATATATAAAAATAGAATTTAATATAAAATTTGCTTATAACTTAATGTAATTTACATTAAGTAATCCTGGTGCACTAATGATTTCACTGTGTTCATTACACCAAGGATGATTTATCGGCGGGGAAACTCTAAGAACTGGCTTTTCAAGCGGAAATTCTGGTGACAAAGAAACCATGATAGCCATACGCCTTTCTCCAGCATTGAATTGTACTTGATATTCCACATCTTCTCGCAATTCTGCTACACTATAGGACATAAAAAATAAAAATAAATTAGAACAAACGTTTGATTATTCGTTCGACCTTGAAAGTATTTTTTTACTATATTGAACCACAATGCAATATTAAAGAATGCAAATATATAAAAAATTATTATATTTTATTATTTTAACTTTTGCAAAATAAAATCTATTAAAAAACTAATAAATATATATAGGTGCATCTGTTTTTCCTAAAATATAGATAATGTCTTTCCACATCATAATGTTATAATATCTTCGAATATTTTGAATAATTTAATTATTTTATTAATAATTAGATAATAATATTATAAATGTTCCACCTACAAGTAAAATTAATAAGAGGTTACGATAAAGGCATACTATCTTACTTGTCGTTAAAAATTTTCAAGGTGTCGATTTGACGTTTTCTCTTAACAGCGACATTTTCATTTTCTCCACGGAATATTCGCGATATCATTTAAGAGAACTAATTTTGGATAAATCATTCGCTTAACTGTCGATCTCCCTGTCAATGCAACCATCCAGTAGAAACAGCTGTTTTAACCTCGCTAAGCTTGTGTAGGAACTAAGAAATATTCTCTGGAACATATATACGTATATAGTCATATACGAATATACATTCTTACAATGTAGTGACGCATATACATATTTATATCACATAAATCATTGAATGCATTTGTAGAAGATCACGAAGAGACTACAATTTTCTACAACCGTGACATCTATCGATAAAGCAAAAAACTTCTCGCTTCTTAAACATTTAGATAGATATAGCTGTAAAATAGGACAAAATATGAACTATAAGTGCAATAAGGAAACATTCTGCACCTATTGAATAGGTTATAAGCTTGTGTATCCTTCCTATGCGTAAATAATACAACCAGAAATTTTTGTATATAGTAAAATAGTAATACATCTGAAAAAAGCAAGAAAAAAACCAGCTTAATTCTCTTTATTACGCAGAGAATTTTTTAATATTAATGACTTGGGCACATTTCATCTAAAGAGAATAGTATTTTTCACTGGAAAAAAAAATATAAAAAAGAAACATAAAAAGTATATATATTATATACGTACACAAGATAGAGTAATATTTTCAATGAGATTCTTTATAAAAAAAATATTAATCCATATATTGTCGAAAAATTATTAGTTTAGGAGATATTTTAATTTAAATATTGTTAAGAAATCATGTACAGAAATATGACTAAACATAGTAAGAGTAATACTAATAAAACAAGCTTTATTTGTATGCATAAACTGTTCCCGAGGAAACATCATTTTTTAACATGACTTTTTGGAAAAAAAAATAATGCTTTTTCAAAAATTCTAGAAAGTCATGTTCTCACTTAAACTTTCATTTTTACAATAAACGCTTGTTCATCAAAATCAGACAAGAATTAAGTCTATACTCATTGTTAGAATAAAGCATTATAAAATCAAAAATGATGAACAGGCTTAATGATGCATAATAATAATTTAATTTCACCATAATTTATTGAAATATATATAAAATTAAAATAATAAAAAACAACACATTATCATTTTTTCCACTTATTTTTTACTTTCTTTCAATTCATGCACTATTAGTTCTACATGTTTTATAAGTTCTTCAAAGTTAATTTTAAAATCTTGATCAAACCATATTTCTTTTAAATTACATAAGACTGGTCCTACCATTTTTGCATGTGGTACATATGATTTTATCATATGACCATTTATTGGAAACTTTGGAATTATCCATTTATTAATTTCATTATAGAATTCTACCATTCCTCTATATTTTAATACTTCACATACAAATTCTTTTGTATCTGATACTTTAAGTTTTGAATTTATTATTAGAAGCTGATATGGCCTTAATGGTTTTTCACAAGGTTTTGGTTCTCTATGTTGAATCAAAAATAATGCTAAGTTTCTTTCATAAGCAGAGAACTTTAATCTCTTATGCAAGGTCATTACTTCTTCTTCATTTTTTAATAATGAAGTAATTAAAGTTATGGCATGTAGTTTAAGTGAGTTATTCAATGCACGATAGTAAACAGTTTTAAAATTTTCTATATCTGGTTCTTTTGGAAGTCCTATATATGATGCAGCACCACATTCTATCATTTTCAACATTAATTCTCCACCATATCTACCATCCAAAATTTTTTTCCATTCAGACCATATTCGTTCACCAGAAATAAATTCTAATCCTGAAACATTTTCTTTTATTGCTTTTATAGTATTTTCATCAAATTCTTCAGGGTTGTTTGTGATCCTACCATAGAATCTAAAATACCTGTAAATTGTAATAAATGTTAAGTTTAATATAGAATTATTTAATATTAAAAAAAAAAAAACTATTCATACCTTAAAATTCTGAGGTAATCTTCTTGTATTCTGCTTATAGGATTGCCTACAAATACAATTCTTCTTTTTTGCAAATCATCGTATCCATAAAAATAATCATATACGTTACCCTCAAGGTCAAGAAACATTGAATTAATAGTAAGATCACGCCTATTAGCATCTAATTTCCAATTAGTGGTAAATTGAACTTCAGCGTGTCGGCCATCAGTTACAAGATCAATTCTCAAAGTAGTAATTTCAAAGTTTTCTTTGTCATTAATCCTCGCAGTAATAGTACCATGTTTTTCACCTTTTGTATTTATCATTCTTATATCTTCCTTTGTAAATAAATCTTTCATTTGTTCTGGCGTTGCAGTAGTAGCAAAATCAAGATCTGTTGGCTTTAGATCCATAAGAATATCACGTACAGCACCTCCTGCAATTCTTAATGGATAATTGTATTTTTTAAATAACTCTGATAAAATATTTAATTCTGGTGTGAAAATAGAATGAAATATAGGAACATCCAATTTCATGATGACGGGATTGTCTCGTGATGATGGTTGTATTTCATTTTCCATTCTAATCCTTATTTTTTTGCTTTTATTTGTACATAAATATCTTAATATGCTATCTTGCTGCAAATAAGTGATCAACAATTATTTCAAACTTAATAAAATGATAATTTGTTAATTACAATTTCAATAAATATTTAATTATTTTATATTATATATATTTAATAACAAATTTTTTAATGACACTGAAAAAAGTTCTTTTTAATTTCAGCGAAGAATCTAACCTAACAGCAACAAAACCATATACTCACGTATATTGGCTTCTGGCGAAAAACACATTTTATAGATCGGACAAAGTAAAATAAAAATATCATAATAAATGTAATATCAGCTTATTTATTCTAAGATCATGATTTTATTGAAGATTATAATCTAAAGCATTACAAATCGTATCTGAATGACATGAAAGCAACTTCTGAACCACGCATGTAATTCATCTGAATTACTTAATAATATTGCACGTTTTTAAAATTGTATATGCAATAATGCAATAATGACAGTTATATGATTACAATTATGATTAATCTTTATAAAATTGTATTTATTTTTGCAATTCTAATATTTTCTTTTCTTTATTTTATTTACACATTTGAAATTGTTAATATTAGATCATATATTACCAAATCATACATTATTATAATATTAACAGATGTGACAAACTTCATTTAGGTGCGCAAATAAATTCAACCTTATTTATTATATGACAAAATTCACCGAAATCTTTCAGTTTTATATTTATATAAAAAAATTTCATAATTAACTAATTAATTAATTAATAATAAATAAAATTTAGTAAATTAGTACCTAATAAATAAATAACGATAAATAAAAAAGGAGAATCACGTTTCTATTAAAGTTAAAAAAATCGTAGGTTTTACAGCAATCAAAAATGAATTAACCTTACACTGGCAAATTGCAATTCATTTTATTACATAGTCATAATCTATACAAATTAGATAATTATTAATATGAATGACAAATTTAAACTGACTTTTTACAAGGTATAATTTATATATATATATATATATTTATTATTCCTTATTTATAGAAATAATTTTCATTCATTGAGGTGAAATGTTTTTTGTTTTTCTTTCTTTTTTTTTTATATTATTGACACAAGATTTCAAAATATGAAAAAATTTAAAAAGGAAACAAAATAAAAAACATAGAATGTTTAATCTATTGTAGTTCCATAATTAAGTTTTTTGATTATTGCTAGAACAATTAAGTATTTAAATATTTACTTGTGAGAATTTTCGAACATATACATATTTGCAAAAATATAATGTTTTTTTAATATTTATGTATCGGATCTCTGTAAGAATTTGCATGACTTAATACGTGATCTTCATTTCCATTCATTGAAATATTTATATAAACATATGCATTATAATCTAAAAGTAATGCACTTATCGGCACATATGAATATATGAAAAAAAAATTCAAGATTTATTAATTTTTAATCCAATTTTGAGAATAGGTTTTAGGAACGTACACAATGTTTTAAAAAGTTTCTCATTAATACAATTAAGTTAAGAAATCCATTTACTTACGGACGAAGCGTAATCTTTACATAAGCAGTATTGGTACTTTGGTAACAGAAGATTCTAAAATTTAATGATACTGTACAGAAAGGAATGAATTATTGTTGCAATCTTCAGTGGCTAAAAAATATATATTATAAATTTATATTTTAAATCCCTGAAGATATAAGAAATGTCAGATAAAACCATCAGATTAAATAATACGTGCATCCAAAGTTCGTTAAACTTATATTTCTTGTAAATTCCATAACTTTAACATATATTTTTTTTTTTTTTGATACTTTATACAGTGGTAATATGGATCTTATTAACTTTCAGTATGAACATTTTAATGATTAACGACTTACAATAATGGCGTTAATAAAATGGAAATGCCGTTTTTATAAAATTACTCATTTCACATATCCTTGGCTACTTTGTTTTAAGTTTCTCTCTATTTTTTCTGTCAACCGATTTTCTTACTGGCGAACCAAAAGCGATAGAACGAAAATAATGATTTCTTTTAAGCTTGAACACAAGTCCCTGTAATTATCGCACAATAAAAAATTCGTGTTAACAGTTACAGTTCATTTCCTCATTCATTATATAGATTCTTAAGAGATCTATATATCATACTTCAATTAAGTATGACTACATCAATTATAACTCAATGATATAGAGTTATAGAGCAATCATAGTATATTTTTACTTTCATTTCATGTAAGAATGCATCAAAAAATCTTTTGATCCGGAATGAACAGATCCTTGGTAATAATGTTCATGAAAATAAAATTTCAAAATCATCCATGTCCGATAATGAAATATCATCCGAGAGATCATTGATATCAAGACTGGGCTCATAATCTGGACTATCATCTGCTGAATCATCACCATTTGCACCATCTTCATCTTCATCCTCATCATCTTCATTATCTTCTCTGTCATTTTGTTCATTATCTTCTCCATTTTCTTCTGCTGCTGCATCAGCATTATCACCATCTATTTTGACAAAATAATTTTAAGATAGTAATAAAGTTATATATTACACATTCTAATAAATATTGTAACAGCATAATTCACAAATGTATATATGATTTTTTTTTTTTTTTTTTTTTAAATATAATAGTGATTAAGCAAAAATGTACCATCTGCATTGTTATCATCAGATGCAGAATTTGATCCATCATCATCACTAGCATCAAGATCATCATCATCATCATCTTCTTCAGCTTCATCTTCATCGTCCCTTCGCCTTCCAACATCATATAATCTGACACAGGATTCTTGTATACTATCAAATTCTCCCAAATTTTCAACTATAGCAATTTGTGTATCAAATTTATTGCATGCTAAATCGTAAACTCCTCTTTTTACATCACACGTTGCTACAAGTTTATAAAATTAATATTTTATTATATTTAAAGAAATGTCTAATTAATACTTTTGCTTTAATAAAAATTACATACCAATGTTGCTATAATCTAATGCATCTAATGTTTTGAATGATGTTACATAATGTGATTCGTCTTCACTTTCTTGATCTAATGATACTGCATATATGATATTATTAACAGGTGAAAAGATAACTTCCATTTGATCAAGTGTAGGGACAGTTTTAAGAAGATGAAATGTACGTAAATCCCATACTTCTGTATTTGATACTACTTCTGTACCATTGGGGTGAAATACTCCATTTAAAGTTTGATTAAGTTTATCAAATTTATGTATTTCTTTACCAGAATTGACATCCCATAATATTCCATCACTTAAGACCAATTCATCGTTCATACTAAATGTTGCCCGATTTTTTGTATATTGATTGGAAATAGAAGGTGTTAATGTCATTAGAAGTTTACCAGTTGCTATATCGTATATCTGCAATAAAAAATAATATGAGTATATTCGATAATTTATAATAATAAATATATTAAATAATTAATAATGTAGTCCGTTATTAAAGAGATTACTTACAGTAGCACTTTCTCCTTGTGTACCAATTATTCTATCTTGCATCTTTCCAAATTCCACATAATCTTCATTTTCTAAAGATAACTTCATGTCAAAGAATGCTCCAATACTCCAAAGAGCTGACATAGGACTTCTCCAAGCAGTTGATGTTAACAATAGATTACCTCGTTGATTGCACTCCATATGATATACATATGATTCATAGCACTGATATGTCGCTTCCTCTACTCCTGTATGAGCATTGAACATTTTCACATCTCCATTATATGTGCCTAACATGAGGTATTGTTGACAAGGCTGTAACACAAAATAAGAATTATTTATCTATATAAATCTATAGACACAATATAAATTTATTACTTACCGTAAAAATACAACAAGTAAATGTCCCATCAATATCAGTTGGACGAAAGGTTTTCACAGGACAGAAACGACTATATATATACCTTCTATCTAATCGTCTACCGTCCATTCCTAGTGCTCTTCTTGTTAGTCTTACAGTTACATTTGTAGGTGTGGAATTCTTTGTACATGGATCTGGGCACTTATGAGGCCTAGAATATATAATTATTTATGAAAAAATATTTTTTTCTTTTTAATCAATTCGGTTACTTCTGTAATCTTGCAAACTTACTCAAAAAGATTAAATTGAGGACACGTAACCATAGGATTTTTACAGAGAGCATGTTGATTAGTTAAGTATTCTGTTATAATTGAATCAAGAGTAATTGTAGATAGATTGGAAGTAGCAACTCCAGTAATTCCTCCACCCCCAGGATCTCTAGAAATTTGTTTTTGTAATGACCTACAACTACTTGATTGTAATTGTAATGAGGATTGACTGTTTACTGGTAGAAATGGTGGCCTGTCATTTTGTACTGATTTCCTATGAAATTATAGTCATTATTTTACACATTACATCATTTAAATTTCAACATATTTAAAATAAAAAGTATATTGACTCTTACTTCTGATTAATTTGTAACTTAATTGGTTGATTAATGTTATTAGTGGCATTTTGATTAAGAGTATCAGCTAGTTTTACTCGAATTCCACTATTACTAGATGATGAACTGGTACAGGAAGCAGAATGAGAAATAAAACGAGTAGAAGACGAAGGAGTAGTATTTCTACAATTAGTTTCTCTTTGATTACATCTGCTTGTATTATACAAATTAACAGGAGCACCAGGAGAAAATCCATTTCTCATCTATAAATGTAATAAATAATTATAAAATCAATATCACTGAGAAATCAGCAAATCAATTCGTATATTGTTTTATACTATAAATATTAAATTATAAAAAATTATAAAGAATAACTAATCTTTTTAGTTTTTACTTACTCCTACATTTGCAGGACTCCTATAAGTAAATGGTTGGTAATTTGTTAATGGTTTCATAACAGCTGGTGAATCTAGATTGGCTTCTCTATATAATGTTGAAGCAGTATCACTTAAACCTTTTGACACAAGATGTTGATATATTAATTGATTGAGCTGTTGTTCATTGTATTGAATTCTTGTTTGGGCAACAACATTTGCCTATAACATAAACAAAATCAGGAAATAATTTTACTTCTTATATAAAATAATTTTTTTTTTATATTTAGTAAACTTCTATATAAAAATTTTACTTACTCTATGTAAGCTGACTAAAGAGATTTCATATTCAGCACCTGTTGGCTTTGCTTTACCTGATACTCTTTCCATCAATTCAAGTGCATATTTTTGAAACATGACATGTTCTTGCCTCTTTTCTTGTAAAATTGGATCCTTCATAAGTGCTTGTATTTGACCATCTGTAAACATTGGTAATTTACTAATAATTTGTCTAACTTTTTCACTTCTTGCTAGACCAGCAAGTGCTCGACAAGCCAATGCTCGTATACTATCAGCATCCGTGATTGGTGTTTTTACCATCATTAATTGAAGTAAAACCTAATTTAAAAAATATATAAGATTAACAATTTTACGCAAGGCGACAATATACGAAATATAAAGATTATTTATAATATAAAAAAAAGGATGTGTTGATTATGAACTTACCATTATACCATTATTAGATCTTACACTTTCCCAAATTTTTTGTATAAGTTCTTCACTATTATGAATATTAGTCTTTTTTTTGGCTGATCCAGTTACAGAATACCTAGCTACATTTCCACCAACCTTGAAACGATACATATAATATATTAAAAATTAAAAAATATACTAAAAAATAACATAAATCAAATGTGTAGATTTTCTCACGAATATTGCTAATATATTTAAATATTTATACCCTATTTATAGGTGCACAGACACAATTAACAACAGCTCTAAGCGCTGCTCTTTGTACATCTGCATCTGCAATTATTTCACATTCTGCAGCAGCTAGAAGAAGGTTGATTGCCATAGTCATTGACATATCTGGCATATCAACTCTTTCACAAAGTAATAGCATTACTTTAGGAACTACTGAACAAATTGCAATCACATCCAAACAAGAACGAACTGTTTCTGCGCTTGATGTTGAATGAACTCTAAAGAAAAAATAGTTCATTAATTATTAGTAAATATTTCAGTTACAGAAATATCAACACTTACCGCCCACTGTAGTTCCATTCTCGAGCAAATGCAATAATTTGTAATAAAAGTGTAATGCCTCCTAAACGATGGAGTTCTTCTACTGGTGGCCATACAGCTCTTATTGACATTAATTCCTGCAAGATTTCCACTTTTGCTTGCACTTCTTCACTAGTCAATTTACAAGCCTAAAATAATTAATTTTTGAAGAAATAGTTCCATAACAATGTTAATATTTGTAAATTTTATATATGTATACTCAATTTTTTATTATCATATTAGTAATTTAATAAATATATCACCTTATAGGGAGGTAGAGAAGGCTGCCAAGTATCTCGTTCTGCTCTTACATTTTCCACTCTTTGCAATTGTTCAGCCTTTAAATGTAAATGTGCTTCCATATATCGCTTTAATGCAACAGCTACATGCCTTACAATTTGCCGTGATGCACATTCTTCATCATCATTTAAAGCTGGTTCTTCTTCAATATTCAAAATAGGTAAAGTTGATATCTATAATACAAAGGCCGTTTTAGTTTAGAAAGCATTGATACTATGATTATAGAATAAAACAATGTAATACTTACCACATTAAATAATTTTCTCAGACCATCTTGTGCATCAAATTCTTCGAGTATAACTTTGAATGGAAAAGAGAAACCAAAGAACATTGTTGCATGACAGCGTCCTGAATCATGACTTCTTTCTAACAGCCAAAGAGCATATGTGACCAGGTCAGAAATTATGTGTTTTGGTAGTAAACAGACTCTTTCCATTGCATCTTCACAGTATGCTAAATAATAAAGACATATTGATACGCCTGTTGCAGCAACACTTGGTCTTGGAACATCTAATAATTTTTGCAATCCTCCAACATTTAAAAATTCAATTGAAAATTTTTTATGACATAATAATGATGCCAAATATTTCAATGCTTCAAACGCAAGTCGGCTATCTTTTGTTTCACGAACATTTATATATTTCAATATTAAATCAAGTGCATTCTGTTCAAAAACATGACCTAAGAATTCCTGATATTCTCCCATTGGTGTAAGATATCTTAAAATAAGCATTTGACGTGTAGCTAAAGTTGGTGGATGCATTTGAATATTACCAATAACATAAGATTCCATTTCTGCCCAAGATGAATTAGAATTACCTTCTAATAACATAGAAGGTGTATTATTTGTCTGAGATAAATTTGGAGATTTTTGTAAAGCAGGTTTAGCTGACTTTATATTTGTTGAACGTGTACTTTGTTGGCCACTTTGTTTGTTTGATGGTGTTACTTGTAAATTAACAGAATTATTAGTAACTTTAGGAATAGTTTGTGGGGGAGACATAATTTCCGGATAGGAATTATCATTATTTTTTGTAGGTGAAATTATTTCACAATCAGAATCATTTTTCAATTTTTTAACAGGTGGCATCTCATTAGACTGTTGATCACCAACTTCTTCATCAGAAAAGTGTATGTCTTGTGATGAATTTTTTAGAATTCCATTTTCTTTTTTTTCACGAACTTTTCGTTTTCCAGGAACCCCTTTATTCTCGGAATCACATGTATCATTTGTATCTTGGGCAAAATGTGCAAATGGACGTGCATTAGATGCTAGTTGTCTATCTTTTTGTGCTTTTTCTTGCAATTTATGTAGTCGTTGTAACATTAATGGCACCATTTTACCATTTTGTTCTCTAAATCCAGTAGCAATATCTTGTACTTCCATTGCAGCAGCTAGAAGACCAGTTGCATAACTTTGCAAAGGTTCTATACTCTTTTCTGCCCAAGAAAATAATCTGTGTATAAGACCTTCCATATCTGGTTGAAATACTGCCGAAGTTTCTAACCCTGGGAGTATATCTAACATTAGACGACAAGCAGCAATATTTAGTTTTCTAACATCTCTGCCTGTGATACCAGCTCGCGACCAATATGTGTCTCTTAGGTAATCATTTATCAACTATATTAGAAACAAAAGATAATTTATTAATATTGTATTGAATAAGTTATTAAAAAATAATTTTGAATAAACACTTTTCAAAATTATAACTAGATAATATTTTTCAAATTAGATTACTTATATTTATATATTGCACATTTCTTTTTATATTTACCTTCGTCATAAAATTATCTTTTCTAAAAAGAACTTTAAGAATATGTCCAAAATTACATTCTGGATCAGTACGTGATGGATGTCTTTCATCAAAAGGATCTGGATCCATTTTTAGATAATTTTCTGTTTCAAGCTCTATGATCTCAGCTAACCTTTGAAGCGTTGGAATTGGATCATATGTAGGTGATGTATGTTCTTCTTCCCATTGTCGTAAAATTTGTACAACATCCGTTACTTCTGCGAAAGATTCTGCATTTGCCATTTTTCAAATCTACATGCAAAAATAATGTTTGATATAGTAAATGATTTCCACAAATTAGACATTTATTAACAATGTTCATTTTGGAATATAATTTTTGTTTCGTAATTATCACATCCTAGTTGAGATACTATGAGTTTAATTCTAAATATGATATTTTCAACTATAATCTGCAAAAAATACTAATTTTATAATAAAAAAAATTTTAATATTAATAGTTAGAATTAAACATATATATAATATATTTAGTAGAGATATATAAAATAAAATATAAATTTCGATAAAATAAAAATATCGAATAACTATTATAAATAAACAAAATTGTAATGTCCTTAATTATCAATTATGACACTTAGATCATTGTTGCAATTAACAATAAGTTATTACCGCAGATCAAAATAACCTGATGAAGAACTTCGTACACGTTAGAAACTCGTAATTAATATAGTATATAAAAAAGACGTTACTATAGAAAATAAATTAATTGACATATAAAAATGAAATACCAATTCACGAATAAGAAGTTTAAGCAGTTAACAACAGAAAGAAGCCGTATGTACAAATATATAGCGCATGCCTTTTATAGGTTATGACCCATGTACCAAGTGTCTTCCATTCGACTTTAATGTGTCGACACTCCGCGGCGTACATTAGAACTAGCGTCTTTTAGTTTAGTGTGATGTTTAACGTTACAATGGAACTTTGTGATTCTAATATTTTAATTGTGGCAATGCATGTCTGGAATTTTTCAAAATAGTTTAAATTGTTTCAATTTATCCAAGCTTTTTGAAAATGGATGTTTATAATTTATTATAGTTTCATTTTACGTTCACAGAATTTCTATCGTATTCGTTATATCAATTATATAACAAACTTCATTGGTTAAATGTTATAAGATAAATTAGAAGAACGTAAATGAATTTGCTAAATTATCAAAGAACAAAACAATTCAGTTCTAAACAGTTTAGAATGAACACAGAAAAAGTATTTTCACTTAACTAATCGGTGTATATTACTATTCTATATGTTAAAAATTTCCCGCTCTCTGCATTGAGTATAACCAGTATTGCCAATGGCTGGGTATTTTCCTAAAAAGCGGTATTTTTCGAATTGACTCTGACAAATATTTTTGATTAAAAAACACTATTAACGATATAAGATATATATACTCATATATATAAATCATGATAGTTTTTAAGTGACGTTACGATTATTAATAAGAAAAGCATTTTATATAAAGTTCGAATACTTCTTGAAATTGAATAACACTTAGACCTGTATGTATTAAATAAAATATTCTAAATTTTAAATGTATATGAAATATATAAAGAATTAAATAAAAATTGTTTCTTGTTGTGTACAGCGATAGAATTGTCTTTTTTAATTTTTTATCAAAAGCTTTTATAAAAAATAATTATAGATCCGATTGTCTTATGTGCAGCCTGTTAATATCTTCATAATTGATCAGTGAGTTTATTTATTTATTTAAAGATTTATAGGCGTTATTATATCGTAAAACCCATAATTTTACTGTGATTTAAAGATTTTTTGATAAATATTACTGTCGCTGCGTATGTACGTTCTGTACAAATGTATTCATCTTTATAATCGGATGATAGAAAATCTCGTTTAACTCAGGGATTTATAACGATGAATCATAATAATTTGATATAATTATCAGCATTAGTTTTTTCTAATTGCATACTAACGATGATTTAATATGATGATCTAATTATGAGTAACAATCCTGTATTTAAATTGAATCAAGTTATTTAACAAAGAGACTTTCTTTTCGTCTATGTACGAGTATAAGGTTATATATATCGTGTTATTCTGTCAACAAAAAATAATTGAAGAATAACTAATATCGTCAAGAGCATTTTTTATTGTAATAAATTAATATACTATGTATTAATTAAGATTATGTATAGATTCAAATTTATTATGTAGCTTATATTAAATTTTTTATACTGGAAGGAATCACAATAAAACATCAACATCAATCTCAAAATAATATTTATTTGATCATTAGGAATAATATATTTATCATAGAATAACAAACACTGCAAACGTTATTTTATGAATTTCTAAGTTATTGAAGGCCATATTTAGAAATATATTTCATATGAAAAAGCTTACTGAGATATAATGATAGTAACAAAATTATAAATCTAGTATAAACATGTTAAATGACATATATACTATTCTAAATATGGCCACACACTTTTATTATGTTTATTGTATATGTGCATTAAATTAAAATTATATCATATACAGAATAAAAATTAAACTTCACCATTCAAGAGTTTCTTATCAAATAAGAACTCTCCAAGAGGACCATTATTTACAATCATTTTACCCAATGTGGAGATTTTTCCAGCAAGAACACGTTCTCCTTTGTATTGTTCTTCCAAGAATTCTCCAGAAAGATAATCAACCAACTATAATAATACAATAATTAAGAAGTAATTCTCAATAGAATTCCATTTACTTTTTATATGTTCAAAAACTTATTAGAAATTATACTTACATGATAATCATTAAAATTATAATTTGCAGGAGTCTCACAAGTTGTAATGATATCTCGAATGCTACGGGTAACTTTAGCTTCTAAGTTAAGAGCATCTGTAAGTGCATCCATTCCTGAATTCCATTCCTCTCGCACTGGATTCTACAAATAAATATTTATCATTATAAAATTATGAAATTATAAAGTATTTTAATAAATTTATATAACATACCATTTTTACTAATGGGAACTTTAAAAGATCATTAACGTCATTTATAAGTTGACCACGCATCAACAAATATTCTATAAGTTTTATTGCATGTTCTCTTTCTTCGCTTGCATTTTCAAGGAAAAATTTGCTAAATCCAGGACGATTTATAGAATCACGTGCAAAATGCGCACCCTGAAAAAATATTCACAATTTGTTTATATCTACTAATTTTAAAATAATGGGAAAAAAAGAATCTATTTAAAAAATTTTCAATAAATTAGATACCATTGCAAGATAGGTCAAAGAAGCTTCAACCTCAGTTTTGATCTGGGATGTTAAATTTTTTATGCATGGATCCACCATATCCATCCATGATAATGGTACATTCGCAGTTCCTATTGTACCTGAAATTAAATATTTATAAAAATTTATATTGCTTTAATGTTACAAAAAATTCAAAAACTTAATAAATAAATTTTCCAAATATATAAAAATTAAAAATATATTAAATATATTTTTCTGCAGATAAGATTATATATGTGCATATCTTATGTCAGTAAAAAGAACGCCTATATGTATGATAACTAGCTGCAACTCTGACAAAATCAGCTTTCCATTGTACAGTTTAAATGACATGTTCTATTTCTTTTATCTTGCAAATATGATATGGAATATATTATAATAGTATACAAAATAATAATATTATAATAAATAATTAATAAAATCAATAAAATTTATTAAAACAAGCTTATTCTTATTGTACTTATTATTTTTAAAGTTGCATAAAAAAGAAAAGTTATAAAACAAAAAAGAAATGATAATAATATATATAATTAACCATTAATAATATAACTATAACAAAAAAGCAATATAAATTCAATTTAAATAATCCAACAATATTAATAATGTTAATATTTTACTAGTCTTTATAAGTTAATAGCTATCATACTGATATATCTTATTTTAATTTATACAAATTAAATTTTATATTGTTATAATACTATACAAAATTGAGAATAAATCAAAAGCCTAACAATGAGAATTTAAATAGTATGTGCATATTAGCAACTATGTAATAATTTTATCTTTCCAAATATATAAAGTTGCACTAGAGGACAATAAAGAAAATTACACAAGTGGGAAATGGACTTTGGAACGTGGATTAATCAACGCATGTTCATCATCACGCACTTCTTATCAAACAGAGTGCTGGCATTGTGTAAACAAGATGATCTACAATATTGGCTTTCTCAATATATTACAAATATAGATATTGTCACTATTAATTAATCCTTAACTGATTATAAATAAATAATTATATATATAGTTATTTAGTTACATAGTATATTTATAATCATGTAATTAAAAAATTATGTATTTATTATATTTTATTATATTGTAAATGTTATTATATCTATTAACAAATAAACAATTATAAAAAGAAGCTAATAATAAGAAATTAAAAAATATATATAAAATACACAGAATTAAAGGTTAAATAAAAACTCAATGACTGACTTAATTGAATAGATGAAATCACATTTAAATCTGTTATTGTTCATGTGTGTATATTCTATATGATATTATTTCTATATTGTGTTACAATAGCTTAAAGTCACGTTCTATAGATAAATGATAAAATTGAGTGCTTCTTTTATCTTTTAAAAAAAGATTAGAAGAGATAAAAATAATATAAATGATAAAACTTGATACAATTTTCTAAATTATAGATACGAAAATAATGTTATTATGATTTTAATTGGAATAGCATTGAATATAATATATAATTATAAGTAATAATGTATAAATATGTTTTAATTAAGTCTGATTAAAGTCATTCAATTAGATAAAAATATTTCTGATAGCAATTTTATTTGATATAAAAATGATAGTTCAAAGAACATCTTGTGCTCCAGATTATCATGATTGTACTTTTTAAATTATCTTTCAAGGAAAATAGTTCAGTAGATCTTAGTATTGGGTTATTTCAAAATAGTCTTGTTATAAATTAGATGTTGAAATCGATATTCTTAATGAGTATAAATTAAAAATTATATTATTATTACATTTTATTTTCTCGAATATAAAACACATTGTAATTATGTTTGTTTATATACAATGTGTAAATCGAAAAATAGAACATCAAGTAGTGTTAAATTAATGCGTATAACCTAAAAATAATCAAACAATACAATTAACTGCCTGCGTTAAATCAAGTAAACTACGTCAAACAATTTATTTTCCCTTGTTTACTAGCAAGCAAATAAGCAAATAATATCTCTTTTTTTATATTGGGTTCAAATGATTTATTGTCAAACGTTATTGTAAGCATCGTCAGCCATCAATATAAATATTAGACAATAGTTTCATATTCGAATTAAGTTCGCTATCTTCAAAACACAATGTACCAATTGAAAGGAAAAATATTTACGCTAAAAATATTTACATTAAAGATAATGAGAAAATAGAAACGTAATAAACTTCCATAGTATCGATAAAAAAGAGAACTTAGAATAGATAAGTCGATGATAGAAGAGAGCAGACAGAGAGATAGAAAGAGAGAGAGAGAGAGAGAGACAGAGAGAGAGAGAGAGAGAGAGAGAGAGAGAGAGAGAGAGAGAGAGAGAGAGCAAAAAAAGAATAAAAAAAAAAGAATCGGTAAATCTTGTAAATAAAAAATTAACTTACAATGAAATCCACTTTTATCAGAATAACCAAGACAGGTTGATGCAAAAAGAAGAACACAAAGGAGCTTCATCATCGATTACTTCTTACTGCAGGGTTATAGTGCGTAAATTGAAGAAGGGGAACTGTTGACGATCTCTTTCGGATACAACCTTTATACGCACTGGTATAGAAGGCTGTATTCAACCAATTTAAGATGACAAAATGTTCACGAACTAAGCTCGACGAGCAACCATCGATCATCTAATAATCTGTACGTAAATGCGTAACATTCGCAGCTCTCAATTATGACAAAGACACACCAGAATTATTGGAATTTTCACTTTTCCCTCAAACGTCGAGCTACTGCACATGCGCGAATGCGTATCAGGTGACTATGACTGCTACATAAATTTCCCTTACCACGTTCTACATCAAGATCCTACTACTCAGGAGTCCAATGTTCGCATCAGTTAATTAGTAATTCATTGTTGGGAGAACATCGAAGCGAGAGTATTCACGTTCTATCCAACAGTGCAAGAGCATCATTCAGAGAGGTACGTGATAAGATACCATAGATTTTCTACAATACAGTATAGAAGATAAGCATTTTCTCGATGTTTCTTTTTTGTCCAATCTGACTTTTATAATAATGGCGGGTAAAACTAATTCGTCACTCATCCAAGTTTCTATGTAAATAATGTTTTTTCTACTGCGTAATTTGTATGCGATAACGCAATAAGTGAATATATAAGCGATTGATAAAAATAACAAAAATATATTTACAGTTTATATCATCTCGATTTATCACTCCGTTTTTATTTAGTTCGCATTTGTCAAAATACGTTTTTACCATACACTCCAATCGACATAACAATTTTGCTTTATTTGGGAAATAAATAAAATTGTCGATTATCTTTCTGGTTTTTAAAGCGTTTTGGTAAAAATCCACGAAATTATAATATATCTTCTTGTTTACGCTCGTTGATTTAGTCTCAATTTAGAGCATATATATATATATATATATATATATATATAATATAACCAATCTTTCGTATTTATTTTAAAAACAGTTATTATTATATTGAGTTATAAGTAGTATGGTGTTAAAATTGTGTGTTCCCTACTGTGATGTAGTTATATATGATTGTGTTTAATTATAAACTTTTATATTTTTTTCTCTAGCAAAGATGTTTCTACTAGGAATATTATGTGCCCTTTTCATCACTGTCTCAGCAGATTCTTGTTATAGTAAAGTTGAGGAAACTTGTAAATCTGCACTTCCCGCAAATAGTAAGTTATATTCTATAAAAACAAAACAAAAAAAACTAAAATATTTTAATAAAAGACGACATTATCATAAAATGTCTTTAATTGTTAATATTATTAATTATCGTATTTCTAGAAAACTCATTGTTCCCGAATTGTAATGCCACATTTGGAAGTATCAAGGAATTACAGGCCGATCTTCAAGCATACGCAAATGCTCATATTGAATCTAGCTATGAATTATTATTAATGTCAACTCAGTTTGGAAATTATGAATCAAATCGAGATGGCTTTAAAGCATTATATCGTAAACTTTCAGATAAAACGTGGGAAGATGCTATTAATATAATAAAATTCATTACCAAAAGGGGTGGTAGAATGAATTTCAATCAATTGCCACGATATAAGAAAAATGTAAATATACAAGGTTTTTTAATTGTATGTTTTTTTTATATAATTTTGATTAATTTTTTTTGCAGGGGAAGGAGAGTAAAATATTACAGTTTAATGAAATTAATAGTTTAGCTAAAGCACTTGATATTGAAAAACAACTTGCAGAAGAAGCTTTAAATATTCATTCAAAAGCACAACATCACACCAAGCAAGATCCATCTATAGCTCATTATGTAGAAGAACAATTTATGGAACAACAGGCTGATTGTGTGCGTCAATTAGCTGGACATATAAATGATTTGAAGAAACTGTTATTGACAGATCATGATGCTTCTATTTCTGTATTCTTATTTGATGAATATCTTAAGAAAACTGTGTAAATCTTCATAAATTAACAAATTCTATAAATCATTATAAATAATGCACTTATTGATATTTGTGTCTCTCCTATTCAGTTTTTATTTCTTTTACGATTTGTAATATATAAAATTAGGAAGAATAAATATCCAAAAATACTTTTTTCTTTTGTGTAATATCACATACATATATACATGCACACATCACATACAAATATGTAACATATATATAATTTAAGCTTTGCTATCTTATTTTATACTCTTAAAATATTCAGTAGAATTGTTTCCTTATAAAAAATGAACAACCTATGTTTACTGGAAATTTTTTTTTTATTTCACAATTCAACATATATACTACACAAAAATACTTGTTACTATCCATCTTCTTTATATTGTATTTTTTTGTTGATATGTGCAAAAGTCATGTAGCTGTTTCTATTTGACCGCATTTAAACTTCTTTACTTCTTTATATAATATAATAGATTTGATACATAAATATAAGACAATGTAGATTATTAGTTATAAATAATGCACATTGGAAGTATTATAGAAATACTATTTGAATGTATATTTTTTTATAAAGCTATACATATGGGAACATATAATCAAAATAAATGCGATGATATATGAAATAAGAAAAAAATTAATAAAATTCATGATAGTAACAAGATACTAAAAATTATTGATTGTGTAAAGATATGTACCACTTCATCCATTGAAGTTAACTTTATAACTAGTAAATGCTACTTCAAAGAATTATATTTGTCCACTGATTATAAAATTAAGTAATCAATAACATAAAATATTATTTTTGATTAATCAATAGAAAACCAAGTTCACAATGATATTTTATAGTTATTAAAAAATAGATTTTACTTTGAATTTCATTCAAATTAAATCAATAGAAAATAACATTCATTTTTATCATTTTCATTTTTTTAAAAGATGTTATTATTCGTGGTTCTATTTCACCACAATGTACACACAGAACACTCATCAAATATATGTACATGTGAAACACTATACCAAACATTGTGGACAGTGTATCAGATCTACTCATTTAATAATTTTTTCCATTAGTTCACGATGTTGCCTAAAAAATAAATAATATAATTAAATTAAATATTCGTAAAATTATCTGAAAAAGAAACAAGAAAAGAGATCACTATTTACATTTACAGAAAAATTTATAATTCGAATGTGTACTAAAAGTGCAGCAAGTTCTAGATCTTCACTATAGTTGTTTTTTAAAGTAACACTTCTATATCCTGTTCTTAAACAACGGACCTAAAAATAATTAATAAAATAAATGAATTTTAAAAGGAATAAGGCTAAATACTGTTAATATAAAAAATTAAATATATATAATAACAAATATGAATACATACAGGATAAGTAGCTTGCCCTATAAAATTACTATCACCAAACATATCTTCATCTTGTACTACAAATCTTATGAGAGCAAAGTATGGATTGTATATTTCGAATTCACAAGACTCATTCCACATGGGATTAAAACCATTGTCATCTGAACAAATGAAATACTCAAATATAAAAAAAAAATATGTGAATATAATTAAAACATAACATATTTTTTTTTCCTAAAAAAATACATACGTATTGTTTTGGTTGTTATTTTTGTCCCATTATCAAAATCTGCACCAATTACTTCTATTTCAACAAATGGACTAGCTGTTCCTCTTCCAGATCTAATCAAATGTCTTGCACCAATAATTTTTAAGCTAATTTTAAGTGCATCTATTCCATACAAGCAATTTTTGTCATAAGGATTAAAATCATCTCTGAACATAAAATCTGGTTTCAGCACATAACCACAGCTACCATTTTCTTTAAATTTAGCTTGATTTAATTGCATAGATTTATCTCCAGTTTGATAATTTAAAGCTACCATTTGACAACCAGAATTCCACATTGGCACAGGATTATAATTAGATGAATCAATACGTTGACCTTTAGGATATACTCTACTAAATTGCATCTATAATTTAAATCAATAATATTTGTAAGCACAAGATTAATTTTGTAAAAAAAAGCCTATACTTTATTAAATAGTCCTTACCTGATGATATTTTAAGAAAAACTTGTTTTCTTGCTGGCACATGAGTTTTTCTGCTTTAGTTTCAGGGAAACTGCTCATTTCATGGAATATAAATCCCTTTGCTCTAATTCGTTCAACATTAAAAGCAACTGATCTACAATATACTATAAGATTAGACATTTCTTTTGCTATCCTCCATGCTCGCTCCATCTCTTTGTGTTGATTTTCCTATAAATGGAAATCAATATAAAAAAAGTTCCAAACTTGGAGAGATTAATCGTAATTAAATACGAATAAATATAAATGGGTTTATTACTCTAACACTGGCGTTCTGTGCCGTTTCTTTAATACTTGACATCCATTCTAATGCACTATCTTTTGATGGTGTTGCCACTTCAAATACAGAACACATACTAGGATTTTGTATTCGTAAAATCCATTCCAAACCAGGTCTTTCGCCTAATGTTAATTCGACAACTGCACCCATAATGTCTAACGAACCCTTTTGAAGACTACCAAGCATCATAGAATCTGTAGACTAAAATTGATATGATAAAATTGTATTGTACATCAAGTAATTATATTACTCACATCTCCTGGACTATCTTGATAATCTATTTCTTCAACATAATTTGCTGGAAACCAATGCTGCTTTTTACCACCATAATCTCCTCTCCACCAACCACCACTTTGTCGCGTCACGTTAGTAATTATAGCATGTTTTACCAATGTCAATTCATCTTCTCTTCTTGCTTTATAATCATAAAGAGCTTTCACTGTTACCTATTTATGAAATATATTATTTGTAGTATTATAATTATTACAGAAATATGTATAACATTTAGTAATAATTGAATTCATTCTGAAATATAACTTACTTTAGATCCAAAACTTGTTGGGTCCATGTATCCAGGTATACCATAAACAGATCCATCATCTGCATCCTTTAAAAAGATTGTAATTGTAATTTTTAATAACATTAATATAAACTTAATTTTTTTTTAATATCATGTTTAATAAAAAATGACCTCTTCCACATTTTTGTTTATACATAAACTTTTAATTTTTTGTAATTATACATACTAGCAAAAGCTTTTAGTCTGTCACATACCAAACCCACTCTTCTGATGACATCTTGATTGACAGGATGACTTAGCTTTATTCTCTTATAGAGTGGATTCCTTTCATAGTAATTTACTAATTCAACTAAACTTTCAAATTGCACTGTTCCTATGGTATACAAACGTCCTTCAAATTTTATTCTACAATGTTTAATTTTCTTTTCAGCCCTATTAAATAAAATGTAGTAAATTTTTAATTATTTCTCTGTTGTATAATATATATGTATATATAGAATTAAATTATTGTATTTACATACCTAAAAGATATAGCATAAGAGTTACTTTCTTTTTCACTAGGTCTCACTAAAAATGCACCATCAGTGGGAATGCATTTTAACATTTCTTCTGCTAAAGTACGAGTACATTCTGCATGCCACCATTCTTTTTCCTCATGTTTATTTGGTTGAGGTACAGGTTCTTGGAGTGTAATTAAGAACTCCTATATATTAAATAAATATATATTATTTCTTATTTCTTAAAGAAAATATAAATAATGTGCGATACTTCATTTTTAATGCAATTACCTGACTTCTAAGGGGATTATTGCGATAATATGTTATTAGACTGTATAAACTATCAAAGCAATTTGTATCAATTAGATAATATTGTGTTTGACCCATTTCTTGTTTTAATTTTATACGACAATGGTTTACTTTGCCCTTACGCCAAAAGGAAAGACTATAGTCACCAACAAATGTAACGCATTGTCGAACTAGGAAGGTACCATCGCCAAGATGAGAGTATCGTTGTAATAATTCTTCAGCTTCTTCCCTGCCTTTTGCTAACTTTCCATGAAACCACTTCTCACCAAAATGTAGTTCATCATTTGGTACTCCCTATAAAACAAATATACCATATAATTGATATTTGATATATGTGATAGATATTTTAAATAATATATTTATAAATGTATTACTACGTACATCTGTTGGTCTTCGAATACATCCTTCATCGTCATCATCATGCTCTGTCTCTTGAGCTCTTGAGAATGTATCTGTATAAAATAGCTTTTGCTGCGTTAATACGAAAAAATGTGGATTCCATTCTCTATCAACAGGATCCTCCAAGTATAATATTCCATTTTTTACAGTATTTCTAAGATCCATTTCTTGTCTACTTTCATCACTACGAATAAGAAATGATGTCTCATCAGCTCCATCAGGAAGTTTTTTATGTTTTAATAATATTTTCTTTCTTAATGCATATGGAGATGGTAAACAAGTTTCATTTTTATCTACTGATTGAACTAATAGCATATTTCCAAACAGTTCTTGCATTGTAATAGCCATTTTTCTTTGTTGTGGCAATGTACAATTATCTTCTATGGATAAAATAACAGGATATCTACAAAAATGTGTATATACATATATACATATATGATAAATAAATAAATAAGTAGATCAATTTATATACAAATGCATGTAAGCATGCAAACAGTACATGTATATCATAGTTCTATGATTTTTTTAAGATAATACATACTCAGATGTAGCAAAAGCATGTTCTTTGATAGTTTTAATAACATCTAGAAATTTTATTTTTGTTGTTAATGTATGTCCATGGAATATAAAAGGCATTCCATCAGGACCATCCCAACAATCTAGTTCTATACATCTGCAACCAGCTCTTAATGCACGTACATAAGCTTGGCAACTACTTTCACTGCTTATTTGATCACCCATCAAATATCTGAAAGTATTTATTTTATATATTTAATAATAAGATTCTTAAATATAATATTTGAAAGAATATCAAATATATTATTGCGATTATTTATAATTTTTTACGTGTTATGTGATGATGCAATCCAATAATGAGCTAAAGGCTTAGTCATATCTTGAGTCACTTGATTATATCGTTGATCCGAAATATCATTTTGTTTGGAAAAAAGGAAATCTATAAATTCAGAAAATGTGAAATATGGTTCTTGTATATCTCTTTGTGGATCTTGAAGATAGTCTCTAATAAAACGTGAAGCTTCTATATCATTGTTTCCTAAAGCATCTTGTTGCTCAGTGATTAAAAAGTTTTGAAATTCCTGAAGAGTAATAGTTTGTCCTGACTTAGAATAATTCAATAGTTTATTCCAATCTGCAAGATTCTATAAAAAGATATAATTATATACTAATAACTGTATTATGAAGTTAAGTGTTAATATTTACGACAAATATTTTTAAATTTAAATAACTTACATTCTGATCAAACATAAGTTTATGATACAAAATAACAAAATCATCAAACCCAAGTTCATTTCTGCTTCTTGTATCTACTTCTTGAAATAATTCTCTTAGACGGTTAGTTGCAATTTTGCAATTAACTCTAGGTAAAAATGCTTTAACATCCTTTAATGTAACTCTGTTAAATCAGTTTTACTATCAGTTTTTAAAGTCAAAATCAAACATTAATTTAAGTTATAGAAAAGAATGACAATGTAGATATTAAATTCCTTACGTTTCTCTTGAATTCTCCATTGCATAAAATTCTTTCCTAAGCCATCTTTCAACTTGTAAAGGATATGGAGCATTAATAGTATCTTGCACCAAATGACGTAAACCTTTAACCCATAACTCACATTCCTTTTCACTCAGAGCTAAAATACATATTAATCAAGAATGAATAAATTACAGAAAAATCAACAAAATTTATAACAACAAGATTTATAATTAGAAGTATTTTATATTCACCTGATATTGAAAGAGTTTTTAACCTGAATTCAGAACCATAGAATACAACAAAACATCTCAAGCTTTCTATCCTCTTTGCATCTTCTGGCCATTTCTCAAAATCTTTGGAATGCTTGCCTATCCTAACTTCTTTGACCTCTCTTATTTCAACTAAAAAAAATTGATATACATATATTTTTTTATTTTTTTACCTAGATATTACAACTTCAATAAAATATTGTTTGAATATATTATCTAAATATTTATGCAGTATCATGACATATAATACTGTAACTTTTATTGTACTATAATACCTCTAGTATTCAATATTCTATCCTATATATCAACAGTAGTAATGGGCACAATTGTTGATAGACCAAAACTGAAGGAGAAGTTGCAATAATGGAAAGATAAAATAAGAATGCATAACTATTTATTTTTAAATCATCTGAGATCAAAACATTGTAAACATTTTAATATTTCATACCTACCACCTATATGAATGAAATAAAAACTCTATTTTTGTATAATTAATTATACATCAATAAAAATTTTAAATAATTTCAAATAGAATAAACATTAATATAAATGACAAGTATAATATGTCTACAAATATCTATCAAGTTCATTGTATCTTTCTGGATGAGATCCAACAACTGATATGGATTTTATCTTTATCATAAACTCACCCATATACAAAATGGACACTGATTTTTCCTTCTGGTTTTTGGCCTATAACTAGTATCTTCAGATAATATTCTGCCCATTTTTGCTGTAGATATATAACTGCATAACCATGTATAAAGTGTGCCTAAAATATTAGGTGGAAAATTTATTTTTTGTGTGCTTGTGAATGTGAATCTATAAAGAACAGTTTAATGTAAAACAACCCTTTATAGAAAAGTATTTTATCTTTTCTATGATCAAATATAAACATGACAAATTAATTTTAAACGTTAACTAGAAACTTAAAACTTCTTACCAGAACCGTCAAAAGGTCTAAAGGTAGAACTCCTTGACCAAACAATTTGTCTAGTTTCTCTTCGTATCATTAAGGTTTTTTTTTCTGGTCGTTTCCTTGAGAAAAATTTTGTTACCACAGTTCCACGTTCAAGCTGACTAATTATTTGTTCCATTTCAGGAATGATCCCATTCATTTTTAATGTTATATACTGCTGCTGTAATTATTGTTTTATATCTTTGTATATTATTTGTATATGTTATAATTTAAAATTTTTTATTAGAATTCATTCAAGTATTAACTGGTAAAAAATTTTTTTACGATTCAATAAATATATTCTAGCTTGTAAATATATATAAACATACAATTAATAGTAATATTTTATATATAGCAAAGAAATAATTCTGTATTATATTTTAGACTATATAGAACAAAAACATATGTCATATTTATATTGAATTATTTTCAAACACTAGTGGGATCTCTATGCCAAAGTGTATTCCTTTATTAAAGACTATATAGTAATTAGATATTTATTCATAATAATATCTATGATATTTACAATCTACAAAAACCACCGTTTTTACGATCAAATATAGAACTAATTTAGAAAACGTGTACTCATTGCTTGTCTAAACTATTCCATTCATAAAATATATCCAGTGACGTATGTAAATATAATCGTGCCAGTGTGTTTTGAAATTTAGAGAAATAAACTGTTTTCTTTGCTAATTCATTTATTTTTTTGAAATTTATTTAAATTTTGCATAAATAAATTGTAATGTCCGTAAAAAAAAATTTGAAAAGTTTTTAAGAATTCCTTTGTCTATCATCGAAGAATGTATATATATTTAGCTTACGGCATTGGCATAATATTTTAATTTCTGATTTAATTTCTATATAAAAAATGATCATCCGACATATATTTCGTTTCGATATAAAAAATATTAAATCTAAATAAAATTTTTAAATATGAAGATATCGTGACTTTTTTATAGTTGTATTTTCACGGATTACGTTTACTTTACCAATAATAAAAGTATATGATGTAAACATAACCTAAATAAAAGACGAAAGCGTTTACGTTTATACGATAAAATATTCGACAAAAATTCATGATTGATTTTCTATTATGAAACTTACACAAAAAAGCAATAACTATGCGTTTATATTTTTATATATATGTGTATATATACATCTATATATATACGTATATATATATGTATATATAAAATACACCAAGTCCTTTGCGGTACATAATTTGCTATTGAAGTTTACATTATTTAAGTACGCTTTATTGTTTTTTTATTTTAATTTGTTTAGTATGATCCTGCATTGTATCGTATATATTTAAAATCAGTCATACCTGTTCTTAAAATGAAACGCCGCTGTTAATAAGTTAAGACGATTCCATTCGCATGTGTAATCATGGATCACTATATACATTTATATAAATTTGTAAACTTTCATTGCAATATACATTACTATATTAACATAAGAAATAAAGTAGAAACGCACGGAATTTATGTATTTTAATAATACAAAACAATACTTTTGAAAAAACAAATACTTCTTTCTTTATAATTTGATTTTATAAATTTACTTTTCCAATGGTGTTCAAAGTTTTCAGTCAACCTCCCTAGAATAAACCAATGTGCATTCTATATAATATCAAAGTGTAAAGCATTCTAGGAGTATTCACCATATTATTTTACGTTACAATTTTAATACGAGCATTACTATGTATTTTGATTTATAATATTTAAAAATTTAAACTATTGAATTCGTTTATCGATAATTAAACAAAGATATTGCTGGATCAACCATAAAATTGCAGTCACTGTTGCTGTGTATCATATTATAGGAATATTGAAAATATAAAATTATGATCACATATTGAATTATTCATAGTTATAAGTTTTAATGATTCGATAAATGATCAAAATTATTCTGATATCAATAATATTAATATTTCAGTTGAGTTACGTATAATTTGAGACACCAGATTAATAAATCACGTGATATAAATTGGCGGTTTGATATTCGATCTACCAATAGAATACGTAATGATCTCTAAGAATAAGAAAGAAAAATTAAAGAAAAAAATTAAAAATATATATTAATGATTTTTAAATATTTAGTTGATTGCACCTTAATGATTTTCAGAAATATCAGGGAAAAAATTTAAATAATTTTTAATTTTATAGTAGATTTAAAATTGCCGCTGTCCGCCATGTTTAAAATGTCGTTTACAGGCAAGTTGAGTACAGTTTGTTAATAGAAATAAAAAGTGTCTTGTCTTATTCCGGTCAATCACTGATCGTTTATATTTTTCATGTTGGTGTATTTAATGCTGTATTGGTTGTTGAAAATAAAATTGAATTTACTGAAGAATTAAAACACAAAAATGATGAATCTGTGGTATTATTGTTTGTATTTGAAGTTGGATCGGTATACGATGACATGAACGTACCTTGTTTTTACGAAAAAGAAATGTACTGGTCTTTTTTATGGCATATTGTCAATACGAGAATATAATTCTTTTCTTAAAGTTAATTTATCCGAAAGATTTACGATTTGAAGAAATTGCAATGTTAAATTTTTACTTACTGCTTGAATATTTTATGCAAGAATATATGATCCGTTTTATATAAAGGAAAATGAAATTTGTAGTTTTGTAGAAACATGGAATATAAATATACTTTGGAAGATATCTTTTATAATATATAAATATAATCGGAAAAACTTTCTAGGTAAATTATTATTCATATAATTATAATATCTTAATCTATTTAATATATACATGGTGAATATTCGTACATGGATAATTCATTTTTTCAGTAGAAATAATGTCTACAAAGAATCATAATTTAAAAGTTTGTTGTTTCTGTGGTCTTACAGAAGACAATGAATTAGAATTTGGTAAATTTCATGAATATCGTGGTATTGTTACACATTATTATTGTTTGGTAAGTACTTAAGTATAAATGAATTCTATTTTTAACTATACTTTATTTCTGTGTTAGCATTGATAGAAACTATATAAATATTCGTTATCTTTTAGTTATTATCTTCTAATATGGAACAGAAAGGTAACGATAATCAAGGTATTTTAGGATTTTTAGTAGAAGATATACGAAAAGAATTGCGTAGAGGAAAAAGATTGGTAAGATGATGATTAAGATAGGTTTATTTCATTGTAATCTATTTTATTTTACATTATTCTATTTTCCATAAAGATTTATATTTACATTTTGGATTTATATTTTAAGGTATGTTCTTACTGCAAAAAAAATGGTGCCACATTAGGATGTTGCAATACTAAGTGTAAACGGATATTTCATTATCCTTGTGGCTTAAGAGCTGGAACTCTTCATCAATTTTTTGGTGAATTTAGGTAATTGTCAATAGTTAAATGTGTTTAAAAAAGTCTCAGCCTTTTGGCTCATATAAATTCATATATTTTTAGATTAATAATCAAGATATTCATTGTATTTATTATTGATTATTTGATAATAATTATAGAATAGAAATAAAGTAATATAAAAATTTTAGGTCATATTGTATAAAACATAGGCCAAAACAAAAATTTGACGAACACAAAAGAAATGTAGTTAAGGAGAATACAGATACATTATGTTATATTTGTTATGATAATGTTAATCCTAAAAATTTTATCGGGACATTATGGGCACCTTGCTGTAAAAAGGATGCTTGGTTTCATAGAAAGTGTGTTCAGGTAAATTAATTATTTATTAACTTGTAATTATTTAATATATACAATAATAATTAATATTTAATAATTAAAAATATCAATAAACATAAATACGTTTTGTATTAATAACTTTTTCTTTCTTGTAGCAATTAGCTATGAATGCTGGTTATTTCTTTAAGTGTCCACTATGTAATAATAAAAAAGAATTCCAAAAAGCAATGTTACAACATGGTATTTTCATCCCAAGTCAGTAAGTAATATATCTACAAGCATATATAGGAAGATTAATACTGAAATGCAATATCTAATTTATAAAAAATATTTATTTATCCAATATTATATGTTTTTTTACTTCATAGGGATGCATCTTGGGAACTTGAACCAAATGCATTTCAAGAACTTTTATATAGACATGACCGCTGTGATGCTATGACATGTTTATGTCCAAAAGGCAGAAATTATACAAGCATGAATGCGTGAGTAGTAGATTTAATTTAGTAATAGAATTATATTTCTGTAAGGCAATAATATTATTACTTTTACTTAGAATTATGTTGCATAATATTGTATACTAGAATAATATATGTTATTTTACTAGAAAATGGGAATTAGCTTTATGTCGGACATGTGGTTCCCAAGGGATTCACATGGCATGTGGACAATTAAAATGGGCCAATCCTGTGTGGACCTGTGATGAGTGTATATCCATATTAGGTGGTATAATTATTGTTATTATTGATTTTATTTCTTTTAAATTCTTAGGAAAAATTCATTAGAATATATATTAATTAGAATAGAATGTATATTAATTTATTCTTATTTTACTTTACAGATAAAGTAAAGCAGTCTGCAAAGAATGTACCAGAAACAGTAAAGTATGTATGCTTCATCATTATCAAATTTAAAAGATTTATAATGATATTATTTGTTTTGTCTTTTAATGTAATCTGTAGTTCTTATAATCTGTTTTTTTCAGTATTACCTATCGTGACATAGATACAGATACCAGTGATTCAGAAATTTCTGTGGGTGGTACACAAGATAAAGATAATCTTTCTATATTGTCATATTCACATGCATGTCCTGCACCTAAATCTTTTAAGCTAACATCAAATGAAATTTCAACAAAGTATGTATATATATATGTATATATTTATACAAATTTACACACTCATGTTCTTACAGATTTTTAGTATTTGATTTTTAATGATGACACACTTTTTTTTTTATGTATTATAGTACTGCATGTGAAAATAACTGTAGCAGTTCTAGTCAAAACGTCTCTGCAACATCATCAGTAAATTTTCAAGGGAGAAGTACTAATGTTGTTGCTTTGTCATTATCTGAAGATAAAAATATATCACAAATAGATCAAGAAGAAAATCTATTACAAACAGATCAAGAAAAAAGTGTATTACAAAAAGATCAAAAAAGCGGTATATTGCAAACAGATCAGGAAAAAAATGTATTACAAAAAGATCAAAAAAACATTATATTGCAAACAGATCAAGAAAAAAGTGTGTTACAAACCGATGAAAAAAAAAATGTATTAAAAACAGATCAAGAAAAAAGTATATTAGAAATAGTTCGAGAAAAAAATGTGTTACAAAAAAATCAGGGGAAAAGTGCATTAGAATCAAGTCAAGAAAAAAATATATTACAAACAACTAAAGATAAAAACTTTCAAAGTATGCAAGTATCGATTTCAAGTAGCAAGATTGATTTGATCTTGATCGATAGTGATGAAGATGACATTGAAGTGAGTAATTCAACCAATTAATTTATTAGTATTATTAAATTATAGGAGACTAATCATGTATTCATATTGTATAGATCATTAGTACTTCAAAAAGATTAAACATTGAAAATCTTACTAGCTATGATTCAAAAACTAAAATAAATAATTTGGATCAATCCAAAAGTATTTCATTTATTCAATCAGAGATGGCTGGAAAGAGAAATAATGAAATTAAAGAGGAAAGAAAATTTTCAGGTAATTTAAAAGCGACAAAAAGAATATGAAACTGTAATTATAGATAATATAAAAAATAATATATTTCCAGGAAATGAAAACCATAGGAATTTTGATAATTCATCTGTTATGAATATCAAGATTACTAATGTAACATCTGTATCGCCTGAAGTTTTTGAAAATGTACCTGATCTGAAAAGTTCAGGTAATCGTAAATTAAATTCTAGTCCTTCAATGAACTTTAGTAATACCGAAGATTTTCAAACTAAAAATACAAGACTATCATCTTCGAAATGTCACTGTAATGAAGTTGGAATAAACTCAAAAAGAAAGCACGAAACAAATATATGTGTAATTGGAACTCATACGAATGGAATAAAGACTGTGGTGATAGATAAATCTAAAAAAGTGAAAGTAAATGATTTAGAAGAAAATATGAAAGCTTCATGTAGCGCTATTTCCTATAATGAAGCTAAACTGCAAAATAAAAATCCGATTAATGTAGAATTGTCGCAAAAAAGTATGGAAGATAGAAGTACCTACATGAATCAACAAATTTTTGAGTCAAGTAATTATAGAAAGAATAAAATTTCTCATAAAAGCAATACTACAAATATATTTCCTTCAAAGCTGCAATTAACAAATCATAACATAACAGAAAGCCAAATTAACAATACTTCATCATTGATTTCTGATCAATCTACTAGTGCAGATGTAATTGTTACTCATGTTCGGAATAGTAATACATACCAATCATTGAACACAGAACAAAATTTTACTAACAGAAAAATGTCATCTCAAAATTCTGATGGTTTGGGAATTAAAGATGAAATACGATCCATTTTGAGACAGGTGAGTATTTAATGTAGTATATTTTTATTATATCATTCTATAACAATCATATAATCATAGAAAGTTAAAAATAATAAATAAAGTTATAAATAATATTTATTCTATATTTGTTTGTTTACCCGCACTAAACAAATTATTGTTATCTTAGCTCCAACTTTGTGCTTTATGTAAATGTAAATATTATATTTCGTTTATGCAAATATTATATTTGATAAATGCTAACGATCGATTAACGTAATGGAAAATATGATGAGAAATATTATGGTGCGGGGAGTAAATTTTATCAAATTGATTTCCCCGTACCTCCTCTCCAGTGTATGTCTTGGGATTCTAACAGTGCGACGGGAATGCAGGCACCAGTTTTGCTAATGAATCAACAGACGACCATGCCAGAACAAAAGATGATCGGATTCATCCAAAAGGAGCATCAGTTAAAAGAAAATGGACAAAATTATTACAGCCTTCAGACTTCAGAGGAAATGGCTGTGATGAACAGTAAGTTATAAGATAACAAATGATTCATTAATACGGAATTTATTATTTAAGTGACAATTATTGTTTTTACAGTATCCCATCAAATGCGTGCAGTGTGTTCTCCGAAATTGCAAGTAACCCTAACGCCTGTGATAGACCTAGACTGATACCAGAATCAGTACAATTACAAGATCTTAAATTTAAAGTTCGTGATTCGAATAATGTACAGGTATATAATAATTTCTAAAATATAAAATTAACTAAAGTGTGAGACATATTTCTATAAAGATTTTTGCAGTAATTATTTATTTTTTATTTCTATTAGATGATCTTATATGACACGTTTTCTGTAAATATTAAAACGGATACTGCCACGAAGAATCATGTAAAAGATTCTTCGACGTCCATAGGAGTATCAAACATGAGAAATGCATTATTGGAAATGAACGACGAATCAACAGTTGCTACTTGCAGCCGCACTTCAAATCCGTATAATCCTCATTTAATTAGTGATAAAGATAAGCATACTTCCGATACAATTGTAAGTAAAAACGTTATTAACCAACGTGATAATGTAAAAGAAAATTTTAATCCAATTATGCAAACATTTTTTGCCAATATATCAAATAATTTCAGTATAGTAAACGCATTCGACGATAAATGTCAATCGATGACAAGATAAAATCGCATGGAAAATGATATTTTGGTATTTGAATTTTTCTCCACGCGAAATTGACATATACAGCGTATTTTGCGATATATAAAAAATGTGATGATAAAAACGAGATGATGACTCCAAAGGTGAAACTTCCTTCCCTTTGGAATGTTACTATCAATGATGATTTGGGATGATGTGTGTATAGCAAGTGGTATACTTAAAAAGGGAACTACTTAATTTCTGATATTGACTTCCAATTGAATATTATATGTGCGAATATTCATACATTAATACTTCTATACACAAAAATATTGATAGTAATTTAATTCTAATAACAATATACATCATGTACTCACGAAGTTCTTTAGTAGCGATCATATTGTTGGTTATTATGGACATTCCAATTATTACAATGTTATAAAACTGGGCGTTAGATCTGCCCAATATTAATGACTTATTCAGTATATTTAAGGAATATCCTAAAAGACGTATTGATAAAAATATATGCAATATGATAAATCTCGTGTTTGGTCTAGTATTCTTCTTATAAAGCTATAAGGATGATTATGAATAAAGGTATGTATCAAAATAAAGAAGAATGAATCTGAGTTAACATTAGATGTAATTGAAATGCAAAATCTTAAAAAAAAAATTAAAACCAACTTATTTTCCAAATATATGTTATAACAGCTTTTATCGTAGATATGAGTATATTTATCATTAAAAAATTAATATTATTAAAATTGCAAGATAAATTGAAATAAAATTGAGATAAGAACGTAATAATGTGAAAAAAAAAATTATATCATTATCGAACTTTAGATGCATTATAAAAGAATATAAAAAATGTATGGTATTTAAATAAAAAGTACAAATTTTTTAATAAGTCGATGTTACATCATTGTCAAAATATGTATGGAAACTCAGATATTGTGTCACGCATTTTCGAATATGCTA
This sequence comes from Vespula pensylvanica, assembly GCF_014466175.1. NCBI lineage: Eukaryota > Metazoa > Arthropoda > Insecta > Hymenoptera > Vespidae > Vespula > Vespula pensylvanica. The sequence goes on along the minus strand of NC_057691.1, from coordinate 2,923,706 downwards.
ACCATCACGAGTTAAATGAAATTATATTTTATTTATCGATGTTTTATATATACATATATATATATATATATATATATATATATATATATAATGTCTGACTTGTTCTATTTTGTAATTCTACGAAATTTATCTTCTCTACGAATTCGTATTTGTTCTCAGACACAACGTTTGTTCTAAACTCGTAGGTGTTGATAAAATCGATGGTAATCCCTTGTGAGGAGTCTGGATTTAAAGTGAAAGATTTCTCGAATAAGATACGTCGAGTTCATGAAGAAAAAGCTGTAATCGTTAGTATTGCTGCGGCTGCGTCTCAAGGATAAACTTACTTGCGATAAATAACGTTAAGTTTAGGCTGTACGTACGTTGACGACAAACGGTGGGGAGACTCTATAAAGCCAGAATTGCGAATGATCCTCTTCTCAGTCGCGGATGTTCCCCGATGGAGTGGAGTGTTCAGAAAATTACGTGCTTTCTATTGATCTTTGCTATCCTGGGATGTTTCTTAGTTGGAGCTAAAAGAGACTTTGACTATACTGATTTTGGTATTGTTACAACTTAAATTAATTGATAGTAGACTTAAACAAAATTATACGTTATCGCAAACATAATAGTAAAAAAACATAATAGTAAAAAAAAAAAAAATAGTAAGAGAAATTGTTTCTTTCATTTTATGTAAAATTATATATTTAGTTTCATTGTATGGTAAGCCCACCCCGTTACGCATACATATACATATACATATACATATACATATACATATACATATACATATACATATACATATACATATACATATACATATACATATACATATACATATATATATATATATATATATATATATATATATATTTGATAAAATGATATAGTGACTAAATTATGAATTATAATTTACTACATTATGATATAGGAAAAAATCCTGTCTTCCTCTCCTTAAAATATTAATATGTTTATTGCAGTACTGGTATTTAGTTATTTACATAAAAATTAATAATCGGCAAATCATATTCCAAAAAATATAAAATTTTATAATATCTTATTTATGTATTTATAAAATACACGAATAAACTGTAGAATTATGGGCATTTATTAATGTTCTCATATTATTGATCTGTTATATTGCTTGTTAATGGATAATTTCTTTCAGATCTCAAATTGAATGCTCTTTTTAAAGTTATCAAATACATACATAAACGACCGCAACAGATGACGATTGGTACTATTTATGCGATTACTTTAACAGAAGGTGAGAGTATTTCTATATACATAAAAAGCAACTTATGTTAATTGTCAATAATATTTAACGTATATAAAGATATTCAATCTAAATATATATGTATATATATATGTATATTCTTGGGAACAGTCTTTTTAGTAAAAACATTATTGCACGAAAATACTTTTTATCTTGACAAAACGTATCTCCATGATTTGAGAAAATTATTGGAATTTTCTTACACAACGCGGAAAATTTTAACAAATGCAATTATTCCGATAAATGAAGAGATGAAAATGTGTAAGTATTCAATTACTTTATGTTCGTACATTATGTTTGTATTTATATATCAATATATCTTACACGCTGATCTATACTTGCTGAAAATATTGATTATTAGTAAAAAAAGTATTGAACGATCCAAAATTTTGGATGCGAGAAATATCTTGGAAAAATCAAACTTTGGGTGCGGCACTACCGCTTCCATCTCAAGGATTATCGTATGCGAATAGCGAAGATTTAATGATGAAAGGAAGACCGAAGGAGTACGAAAGTGATTATTGTCTTGTCGGAATTGTTAAACAAAAATTTAACGAATGTTCGATACCTTACAAATGCATACAAATGATAATGAATGAAGATAATCCAAAAGGATATCCTCTTACGCATAGATTACTTATTATACAAACATTAAGAGCAGTAAGTTTATAAGTAAACATAGTTGTTTAAATATTTCATTAAAGAAAAAGATACGATAACGTTATGTAAATATAAATGAATATTATAGATGGGATGTAAGGAAAATCGAATGATACCATTTTTGAAATTGTTACCTACTTATTGTTCTCGTATTCTTCAAGATATGATAGACATTGAAGCGATCGGATTTCCTTATAATGCACGAGATCTGTTAATGGAACAAGGTAAAGAATTATGACGTTTACTTATAATTATGATAATTTTAAAATTGATCCTTGTATGTCATTTGAATTATAGTTGTTTTATGTGGGTCAGAAGGATATTTGGAATTCATGGATAAACATTATGAGGATTTAATTTTAAGCTGGTCTCATCCTAGTGGTTGTTACAGCGCATTTGGGTATGCGAGTATATATACATGTGTTTGTATATATATCCCTTTATATTACAATTTCTTAATATATAATAAATATTTTTGAATTTTTTAAATTCTTTAACAGTTATGGAGAGTTTATACCGAAAAGTAATATGAATACCGATTTTGGATGTGATAGCCACGCCACAGGTCTTGGAGCTGCAAGTTTAGCATTATTTATTCGCAAAGATATAGAAACTGCATTCCAATAAATATAGATTAAATTTTTATTTTTACGTACGTATATACATAAATACAAACATATATAGTAAATGAGAAACAACGAATGATTCAATAAAAATATCATGGAAATACGTTATTATTTTTATGTGACCATTGTACTGATTTATTTGTTTTATTATAAGATAATTCGAAATATTTCCTTCTGTATGTTTTAAAAAATTTAAATTATTCGCGATTATTTTTAACTCGCGGGTAAGATACGTCAACCAATCACGTTATTCGTGCTAATAATCGATTCATCGATTGGTTAGTTATTGGCTATAAATCGATATATTCAAGTCACATGACTTCCAACCAATAAGCATAATCGAATATCCAGCTTCTCTTTTGCCGCTACTACCTTTGGAGAAGGTTATTGTTTTTACAGTACTCCCACGCTTTTTTATCCCTACCATGAACTAAACGCGGTAGTTGTCGATCGTTGCCCATTGTTGCTCATTGCGATTGCGGTGAAAAAATGTCTTATGTATACTTATTTCATTTTATAATTTAAAATATGGACAGTGAACGAATAAGGAACGACTCGCAAAAAACAAATGAAAATGTTGAAGATCGAAAATATAAGACAGATCTTGGATTGTCTACAACTGCGGCTTTGAGTATTTTACAGAGTGATATTAAATGCGTTTTACAAGATTACGAAGACGAATGCAGAAGAAACAAGTAATCGAATATTAAACGTTCCTCTTAACTGATTAATAATGTTCGATTGCATGTTATTTATTTAGGGTTAACTACAATCCAGTTTGGTTAAGTGTCACTATTAAAACCTCAAATTAATCAAACATAGAAAAGGCTGACACAGCGCTGATCCAAAGGATTTGTTAAGATTTTTAAATGTCGACAATTTGTGCAATTTTTCTTTGAAAGTTCTATTTTGACTGCTTGTTTATGTTATGATTATATGTTATATAATTTGACATATAACATATGTATGTTTAGAAGATACAAAGCTTGGCTGAAGGATGCATTACATCATCGTAGTCAATATACAACTCTTTGTTGGACATCAGCAATTGCATTGTTAATCAATGGGCTCACACTTATTATTATATATTTGTCTATAGGTGAAACATGGTACGAAATATAAAATATAGAATATCTTCATTTTATAGGCTATGTATTATGAATGTTGAAATATATAAATGTTCTATTATAGGTATTCAACACTGCCATATGAAGGATTAATCATTTGCTGCTTAACAATCTTAAATTTTATTCTAGTTGTGTCAGATAACAAACTACGTCATAATGAGATTCCTAGTAGAATTTATGTTCTTTTAAAACAACTTGAGAGTATGTTAATTTGTAGAACAATTATTATATACTTTATATACAATAGTAAAATTTCTTTAAAGGATTAATTTTGTATTATTATATTTTAGATGCACAAGCTAGATGTAAATGGAATGTTGAAAATTATCCACATTTATGTACACCTCTATCACCATGTTTAACCTTACAATGGACATATCGGGATGGCCAAATAGTTAATTTACCTTGGGCATTATTAGTTGTTGGAGATATAATTGTGATGAAACCTGGTCAACAGTCTCCTGGTTATTGTGTTCCATATGATGTGAGTTTTCCATGACTTAACCTTTTTTCGTAAAGTAATAGCTTAATGATTTATGTACAATACTCTTTATTTCTAGGATCCTGATGCATCAGCTTTGCATACACGAGAAGTTTATAGCCCACCAGTTCATAGTGTAAATGAAATATTTTCCACACCACAATCAAGGCTACCATTGAAAAATAAGTTATACAAATTACAAGAAACTCCATATTTGACAAATCTTAGAATGGCTTTAGATCAGGCTCTTGACAGGCCTGTTACTTATCATAATCGCAAACGTTTTCTTGTGATGGTCTGTTATATAGAACAATTGGCCTATCCACTTATTTTAAGTATCATCGTGGCCATTAATTTGTTTCGTTACTTATATCTGTCAGAACTCTTTGGTATAGGAAGCTGGGTTGAAATGTTTCTATTACAACCAGTAGCAGTGACTCTTCCATTATTACCAGTAATTTTTCCTACTTGCTGGATTTTTTTAAACTGTATGGGAATGGCACGTTTTAAAGCTCTGTGCAAGCTTTATCAGTCTTCAAAGAAACTTCAGGTTAGAATTTTGTTTTTATAATGTACAACTATATAAAGTATCTTTTATAATATATACTATAATCATAAGCGTATAACGATTGCACGATTTATTGATATTATTAAGAGATAATTATAATCATGCAGATAATACATGTAGTTTGTAGATCCTTTCGAAGATGCAGATATTTCAACTCCAAGTCATCCTGAAATAATTTATAATTGGTTTGAATTGAAGGAACACTTTTTAAATATTCTTTGTGGAAAAGAGCATATGATGTCAAGATCTGCAAATATTCTTCATGTTTTGGGTTCTGTCACAGTATGTGGAATTATATATGTTAGATGTTAACACATCCATGGACACAACGTGAATAGATAATTTATGCACAGAAAAAGTCATGATATTTTGTAAAGTATGAAACATACAGGTCAGTTGTATAATCACAGTATATTTATATAATATATTATTCAATAAGCACAAGTACTTTGAATATCCACGAATGTGTTAACATCATAATATATGAAGGTATCAAAAAGTCTTATAAAATATATGTATTTTAGGCATTATGTTGTGTAGATAAGAAAGGCATTCTTTCTTGGCCTAATCCAACTGCAGAAAAGGTTTTCTTCCTACATAATTCCAATACTTTATCAGCAGCTTCAAGGTGAATAATAAATATATTTGAATAATATGTAAAAATAACATAAGAAAACATGGGATTTACTATATAATTATTTTCCATTAGCACTGGCAGTTTAGCAAAAACAACAGAGCCTATGCCCAATGAGGAGAATACAAAAGAAATTTCCAATAGGGCATGTTACGTGCAACATGGTAATATTTTTTAATAATACAAAAGTAAGAATCTTCATTATGATAATTTTTTTTTTTTTTTACAGAGATATCTCATTCTACAGCAGAAGTATTGGATCTTACACATGACCATGCTTTACCATTTCGTTTGCAATTTGACGATCATTCTTGGAGACAACATTTAAATTCATTGAAACCTTTGGGCTTAGCAATTCTTTTGAACACATGTAACATGGAAACTCAAGAACATTATACTCAATTTTGTTGTCATGTTACTTGTGAAGCTGTCTATAACGAAAATCTTGTGCCGGTCACAAACAGACGGTATATTTTATAATTATATTATAATTTGCTGAGTCATGAAGAATTGCATTAGAATCTTTTTTCTTGTATTGTTAGATGCCTATGCGAATTGGCGAAGCAAATTGGATTTCGAGATCAAGCACAAAAAATATTTCAATTAGAAAGGCAATTATCTACATTCAGACATGTGGTATGTTATAAACAGTTATAAAACAGCTCGTTATATATATTGATTCTTGAACTTTTAATAAATATAATTGATTGATTTCAATTTATAGCAAGCAGACAAAGTTAAAAGAGATATTAAATTTGCACGATCTCTGAGTATTGCAACAAAGTTGAAATTTCCATTCCCGCATATGGTTGCTGTGGTGGTAAAAGAACGTAGCGGTGGTAGTCTACAATTGTTAACACAAGGTACTGCAGATATAATTCTTGATTCGTGCATTGAATTTTGGGACGGCCATGATCTTTGTCCCCTTTCTGCGTCCGATAGGTATATTTTTCACGATTCATTTTAACACAATAAGATTACAAAACAGTTTCAATCATGTTTTCTATATAAATACGTTAATTGTGTATTTTTTTAGGAAAAAAGTACAAGATTTTTATCAAAGAACAAGTTTAACATCATACTGTACTGCATTTGCTTATAGACCATTAACTAAAGGTGTTAATAAGAGAATGTCAGAAATATATATAGAACTTCCTGCAGACAGTAAACATTTATATACTCCGCACAGAAGTCCAACTCCCCTACCATGGGATTTTAGAAATGTTCTTGACCCTAAAATAAAAGGAATGCTTGGACAATTTCATTCTACAGGTAAAATTAGTATTTGATATATTTAGTATAAGTTATTATGTTCAAATGTATATTTATATATATTTTTATTACAGATTCCTTATTGTGTAATGAAAATAATGATGACGATGTAAATGATGTTGAAAGTTGTTTCGAACTTCAATGTAATCAAGTATTTATAGGAATGGTAACTATGCAGTATCAAGCTCAGACTGACATGGTAAAATATTGTGTTTGTTAATGAAATTATATCCATAAATTTATTTGTGTTTATCTATTATGTACTTACCAGGTCCAGTTGATTGAACAGTTAGAAAGGGCCTGCATAAGATTCGTTCATTTCAGTAAAGAGAATGAATTACGTTCTCGTGTATTCTCGGAAAAAATGGGACTTGAGAGTGGATGGAATTGTCACATATCATTGCTCACAGAAAGGACTAGGTAAATAATCGTAATCTTATATATTTATTATTTGCAAATTTCTGGCTTTTTTTTTTTGTAATGGGAAAAAGATTTAGTAAATAATTTATAAAAGAAGTTTGAGGCATGTTCTTGTTTTGTGTATCTTATAAATGCACACGTATATATACATATAAACACTTATTTTTTTTATATGTTTTTATTATTAACATTATTTGTTATATATTTTTCTTTTTGTGAAATTTAACAATGATTGGTTCAATGCCATTAACAATTCATTAACTGGTTACAGTTGAATGTCACCTCTCTCAAGTGGTTTTATTAAAACAGAATTATTTAATTTATAAATTATGGACTTTTTTCATATAAGCAAAGTGCAATAGTATTCAGGTATTTTCATAAAATTGACAGTTCTGCATTTCAAAGTATATTTAATAAATAAATTCATAGTAATCATGCACATATCCCATATTAGCAATAGCTACATGTTTTCTGTTATTTTATCAATTGACATTTATTAAATGCATAACTAAGCAAACGTAACTAACACGTCGATACCAGGTCAGAGAGTCCAGTGGGTTGTTGGGTGAGCCAGGCAGCAGCCATGTCCTCACCCACTCCCTCAACGCAATCCCATCAGCATAAATACTCTTGCATGGATGAGGCCAGCCACTTGCTTAATCGTATATCTCCTCGGTATGTTACACGTTATTTTTTATCATAAATACACTATCAATCATAAAGACTTTTTAAGATTTTATCTTATCATTTTTTCTGACTCATGGTAAGCTTAGAAAATGTCATTTCAGTATTTCAATAATATTAGCATATTTAATAAATAATATTAGAATAAAAAAAATGTTTATTATATTAATATAGTATTTTGTTCTTATTCAGTTTAGAATTAAATTTTAAACTTTATTTCTTTTTTTTTATTTTAAACACAAACAAATAAAACTATTATGATATATATTGTATGAAATAGAGTATGTTCTATAATTCTGCAATGTAGTTGCTTTAATGTGCTTGCAATATGAAACTATTTATCCGCATAAAAAATATAAAAAATGTAATTGAATATTGCCTAATCGAATCTAATATTTTGTTATAGTAGTAACTTGGACAGCAGTCGAGCGATGAGTATGTCTGCACCAAGTGCTATAAATACCGATATGTCTACCGTGAGATTTGAAGACGAACCCGCTGAATGGAACTATACCGGGCCAATTCAAGCCAAAAGCACCATGAGCCATAGGTTTACATTAATTTATTTAAAATTCGCCATTCTTTTTTTTTATGAATTATTGTAATTCGAATATCGTAATCTTTATGATTTATTTTGGTTTAAGATTTTAATTAACACTTGATTGAAAAAAGAACATTTTTTTTTCCCCCCATTTTTTTTTCGTCCTTATAAAACAGTTTTACTTAGGTTCATTCACAACTCTTGCACTTATAACAAGTTATGTGCATGATTTATGAGTATGTTCTTTATTGCCATTTATAAATATTTTGCAGATTAATTATCAAGTTCATTTCTAAATGACGAAGTAATTTTTCAATAATCATGATACAGGGAACATGACACTGTTAGAAGCGAAAACAGTGTGCTCATGCACAGTGTTGATTTAGGATCTGGTCAGGAGGCTTGGCGATCTTTAAGTTGCCTTACTGATAGCACCGAGCAAAGTGCGCCCGTTCATTTTGATTTATCTAATCGAGTAAGTAAAATTTATAATTAAGATGTAAATTTTATCAATGATGAATCATATATTTTTCTGCAGGCTAAATTACCGCGAGGTATTGATAAAATACGACCTCATATAGAGTTAATAGATAATGTACCTTTGTTGGTATCTTTATTCACCGATTGCACTACTGCTGTAACGCGAGAAATGTTGCACATTATGCAAGATTATGGCGAAGTTGTATGCGTTCTTGGATCATCCGCTAATGCTGAAAATATGTCCATTTTTATGCAAGCCGATGCTGCGTAAGTCATGTTTTCAAGGGACGATGCGTTTGAAATTTTAATTTACGTATTTTAATCATACATTAAAAATTTTATTTTTATTTTTTTAGGGTTGCAGTAGAACCATTGTATCCACAAGTATGTCAAAAAATACCAGTATTGGCACAAACTAGGCCTGATCAAGGGCCATCTCCAGTTGACTTAAGTAGAGCTTTAAATTCTATCGCTTGTTCATTGAGCGTAAAACGCGAAGATCCAATTACTATTTTTCATCTTATCATGGAGGTGATTAGAACCTTTTTATTGTATTTCTAATAATGATAATAATTAACAATCGCATTTTCTCTCCTCAGGCACGTCATTATATGAAATGTTTATGGAATTGTGTACAATTTTGGTTGTGCTGTACAGTTACTCTTTCATTTGCACAAGCAATATCTGCTATTTTATTATTACCGCCTTTATTGTCTGTAAATCAAATTGTATGGTTAAGCTGTTTAATTATACCAGTTTTATCGATATCTATGATAGCTACTCCTATGGATTCTACTATAATGCAAAGAGCAACAGGAAAGAATCAATGCATAATAAACGGACAGGTAATAATACGTTCGTATTTTAATTTCATTCCATTTCAGGTTCTTAACAAATTAATTTTCTTTTATTTACAGGTTGCAATTTTTGTATTGTGGTGTTATGGTAGTAAATTCTTGCCTACTATTGTAACGGTAGTTTTATCACAATATATTTCCTTTTTGGTTTTATGTCCGATGTATGTTACAACCGACTCTAAGTGTGTTTATATATATCCTGATTTACACGGGAAAGATATTTGGGGTGGTTGGGGTTCTAAGCCAAATGTTATGTTGGCAATACAGCATTTTGCTTTAGCAATATTAGTTTTACATTATGGTATATATCACGATATATACATTTTTATATATTCAATGTGATGGTAGTATTTTGGATTATATTTTAATTATTTCTCTTTTTTTTTTTTTAGTAACGATATCAATAGGATTTGTACATAGAGAATATTCCATTTGGAAAAAAAGATCTACGAACAATTATTTGTGGTTTTTTAGCGCATTTATAATGTAAGTATCGCTGTAATATTCTTTTTTGCGAATCTTTGTGAAGAATTATGATTATGATAAGATTTGTAATATATTTAGAATCTGTGCACAAGCAGCATTCTCAGGGCATGTGTTCTGCCAATTTTTAAGAGAGGAGGGACCACAAATAGAAAATTTTTCACTACATCTACCATTATCGTACTTAATTTCTTTACCACTGGTTTTTGCAATTAATGAACTTGTTAAATGGCAAGAGATAAAGTAAGTAATTCATTCATTTATTTATTTCGAAAACATTACTGTATTTACAATTATATCTGATATTGTGTCCTCAGACTAAACGTTAGATATCAAAAAAGGGCCCGTTTGGAATTTGGTACAAAACTTGGGATGAATTCACCATTTTAAAGACTAATATTTTTCTAGATAGCAATGTGGGTACAAACATATAGTTTAATATAAAATAATTGCGTGCGATAGAATTCGATTGTACATACGTATAATCTTGAAAGCTATAAATTACGCATCCGTCATGGATAGATAATTTGTTTTCTGTAAACGCGAAAAGATCAGTTGTTTACTTAGAATAACAAATTTGTCTACGCGTAGTTAAATCGAAAAAACTAACAATGTTATATGTTTATGTGGGTGCTTAATTAGTTATAAGACACATCGTTTCATAAAGTATAAATGCAACTTACTTGCTTTCTTCAGTATTGCGACTATTTTGCACAAAGATGCTGAGATTACACAAAAAGTAAAGTCCATATATTTAGAAGTACTATTCATAATGCATAGTATTTTTATTGTATCTTGAAAAAACCATTTCAGCTGTAGAGATGTGAAAAATATTGGACAGTATGCATCTCCCATCGTGATTTTTCGTTCTCCGATCTCGTATTTTTTCTTTATCTCTCTCTTTTTTTTTTTTTTTTTTTTTTTTAATTCATATGTTACGACTTTTTTTTGAATATATTTATAAAAGTCCTTTCAGAAAATTTTGCTTAATTCGATATGATTTACCAGTATATCTCATGGGAGACGAAATCTGGACCAATCATTTAAATATCCTCATGATAATGCCATTACGAGTTTTCTATATTAATGTACGTGCTGTTATGATAAAAATTGTTTCGAAATAAAACGTGTGATAAGAGTGAAGCAAATGAAGAAAATATTACTACGTTTTGAGAAGCAATAGTGCAAATCATGCCCAGGAGAAATTATTATATTGCGATCTCACGTTTTTGCCAACTATCAGATATTTACGATGATGTTTAACGCGTTAACGAGCAATCTTATTTAAAATCTATGAATATGACTGACTGTAAGTTATCTTCAAATTGAATACAGATTTTTTGTAAATAAATATTCATTTTTCGAAAAGACGATTGTCGCTCTCGTTGAAAAGAGGACGGTAATTGTTGACAAATCCATTTTTCTAATCAGTTTCCTCCTTTTCTATATCTCCAATTTTTATTTCTATTTCTATTAAATCTATCTCTTTTTCTTCCTTTCTTTTTTTTCCGGTGATCTCAACGAATAATTTCACTTTCTCTTATAAACTATTATCCCATATTGTTATCGATTTAAACGTATATACGTAAAGAGTCACGCGAGAACAGCCGCAAGCGGTAAAAACGTACACGTTTTTAAAATAATAATATGAATAGAATAAAGAGCGATTTGTTCGGAAATTCATGTTCGAACATTCGACCAGCGGAGATTCGAAGTCGGTATTATACATACATATATGATTAAACGAGTGTGTCAAGTTGCAAGGGAATAAAGCCGTGCGTGCATCTCCGTCACCTTGCATTCGGTACGGCCGAAGTATGTGCAGGCTGTGCTGACTGCACGAATTGCACGAGTTGCACGCGATGTGCTCGCGATAAAGGTGTGTCCATGCGTGTTCACCTAACGTACATGTATCTAAGTACCCAAATATTCGCAACTTTTATGACATCTAAATGATTCCTAAAACGATTCTTTTCTGTTCGAATTAATTTGCTTTCTTTCTTTTTCTCTCTTTCTTTTTTTCTTCCTTTTCTTTCTCTCTCTCTCTCTCTCTCTCTCTTTTTTTTTTTTTTTTTTTAATACAATGATACAATGATAACAGATATTGTTGCGTCATTAAAAATTATTGAAACTGATTATAAAAATGTGCTTTCTCATTTTGTCGATTCGTTACTCTTTCGACGACAAGTTTTGCGATTAGAGCTTGCGGTTGCGACAGAAATCACAGGGTGGCTGATAACGGAGTTCAAAAAACTATGCATCAGACAAGTCTCGCGACGCGATAAGGGCCGGTACATGTTGACTTAGGAGTCTACGCTCTGTCGGCGTGGACTTTGCGTTCGGAGCTGACAATGAGTCAAGTTGAATCAGGTATCGTGCCGTTGTTTCGCCTTGTCGAGCGACTGTGCAAGAGTAACAAGGAAACAACCTGTTGCACGATAACTCGTGTTTTGCTTTGCCTTCGATGGAATTTTGAGGAACGGCCCTTCCGCGAACGAATCGTTGTTCTATCAATGAATCTATATACTATATTTTATTTTTTTATTATTATTATTCTCATTGTTAATTGTAAGAGAAAGAATTAGATGTAATATTTATTTTTTTAGTTATCCGTTTTCTTTCTTTTTTTCTCTTTTTTTTGTTTTTAGAGCGAAGAACAAGACACGTGTCGCGTGAAATCAAATCGATCAAGAAAATGTCTTTCTTTCTTTCTTTTTTTTCGCTCTTTTAATATTCTATGACCCGGATTGTACATAATGTAAAATCGCATAAACGTCCGATCGCAAAGTCAACATTTGTTCGGCATACTCCAAGTATTTCGAAATGTATATATGCACGCGGGCTTGGTTTAGCTGATGCAACTGCGTGTTCTAAATTATACCGAGAAAATGGTGAACAAGAAGAGACTTAGCCTTACATTTCCAAATCTTAGTACGAATCGACAAATTTTTTTTTTTTAGGATTTTAAGCATTCTCGAAAGTAGGAATGATAACGTTAAATAAATAACTAAATTACCTATTGACCGTACTCGCGATGCTCGGAAAGATGAAATAATCCGTTAAAATCGTATGAGATAAATATCCTCGTCCTCGTTTCAGGCACGATTCTTGCGCGAACTATTTTCAAACGATACCTTCCCCTCGTTCTTCACGAATTTTAGCGGAGAAGGACGTTCTATTTAGAAAGATACACTTCCTCAATAGCTTGAAAAACATTATTCTAACCGAATATCCGTGCATGTTTTTCTCACACTTTTGCGATAAACGCGTCGTATGCACTTATTCATTTACAACACGTTAATACGTTTATACACTTATACGTTTCACACGTTTCTCGATTTCTAAGTTCGCGTTCGCGAAAATTAGAAAAGAATTTATACAAGTAAAGGATTATCAATGATTGATATCAAGAACATCGATATCAAGGAAATATATCAAAAATTTAAGAAAATGTTCTCCATTAAATCGAAATTATATAATTTCTATTGTACTATATAAGATATCGCGAAATAGAATTTTCCGCAAATGATCGTCGTACTCGACCATTCTAATGATCCTAATGATAAAAAAAGGGCATATTATGATTAATATGTATATATAAATATATATATATATATACACATATAGATGTTAATGAAAAAAATATAAAAAGAAAAATCATATAAAAATTTCTATGTAAGCGAAAAGATTTCTATGATTAAAAACACGATACTTGGTGTAAAGTTCGGCACGACTATCGGAAAACTATCATCACCGTACGCGAAACTATTTGTAAGAGTAATAGGAAAACGCGGCGCTTGTCTATGTCGGGCGCTAGTTGCCTGCGTAGTACTCGGTGGTGGGGAGCATGGCGTGCCTTCTTAAAGCTTCGCGGTTTTTTCAAAAGCAGCCTGCGATCCCCACCCTGTGCTGCGCTTTTCGTCTTCTCCAATCCCGCTCGACGCGTCCTACACTTCCCCCACGCTACCTCGCTCTTTTTCTCTCTCTTTCTCTCTCTCTCTCTCTCTCTTCCTCTTTTTCCCTCTTTCTCCCTATCTATCTTTCCGTCTGCTTTTACCACGACTGCATTCCCCTCTCGTTGCACCGTCGAAGAAGGAAGAGCGCGTGCAACGGTACTCGCTCGTTCGCGAAAGAACATCGGATATATTCTTGCTCGCGTGAATTGCACATATGTACATACATACATAAATATATATATATATGTACGTGTGTGTGTGTGTGTATATATATATATATATATACTTTTCTATTTCCATCCTCTATCTTTTTATTAAAGGAAGAATTAATCTCTTCAACTCCTTTGTGCTTTTTATTCTCGATCTCGATTCTAACTAATCTCGTCGAAATCTTCGAATCGATTTAAATGCGATTTAAATATGATATTTCATATTATATCAAGAATGAAGTACATCGTTTATTTTTTCTTCTTCTTCTTTTTTCTTTTTTCTTTTTTCTTTTTTCTTCTCTCTTTTTTTGTTTTTATTTTGACTGATCGAAGGTAGACCGTTGACCCGTACGACTCGGGAATTAACATATGTCGTTCAATTGCAGTCTCATAAATTGCAGTTTACGTATCGTAAGGCGTTTCTCGGAACACGGACGCGATGTCCGTTTCTTTCTTCATATATATATATATATATATATATATATATATATACGTAGTACATAGATCGTCACGATAAAAAAGATAACGATCACTGAAAGAGTATCTGGGAAAATAGAAAACGTAACATGAAAATGCTATGTGGCGGAGAATCGACCGGAGAAAAGAGGATTACTATTTCGAAGATGAGAAAATAGAATTGCTACTTTGAAGATGAGGAAAGAGAATTGCTATTTCAAAGATTAGTGAAGTTGAGTCTAAAACAAGGATATAAAAGTAAAGGAAATTGAATTTTCATCGACGCGAAAAAAGAAAAAGAAAAAACAAGAAGAAGAAGAAAAAGAAGAAGAAGAAGAAGAAGAAGAAGATGATGATGATGATGATGATGACGACGATGATGATGATGATAATGATGATGATGAAGATGAAGAAGAAGAAAAAGATGATGATGATGATGATGATGATGATGATGATGATGATGAAGAGAGAACGAAGAAAGACGAAGAAGAAAGGTGGGAGAAGGGAAAGCGCGGTGGTATCGAAGCGAGCAGAAATATTCTGGAGATACGCCCTTTTGCAAAAGAGAGGACTATCTGGCCGGCGCAACTGCATCGGCTAACCTCACTTTCGCGTTGCTAGACTCAATTCATGCCAAGGCTGACCGGGTGCGTTGCCCTCTATTGCCCCTATGCTGCCGTCACTGCGCTGCGCTCCAGCCCCCGCCGCCACCCCGCCTTCTTCCCCTCGCCTACCCCCTTCAACACCGCGCGCTGCACGCAGCCACGAGGCAAACTGCAATTGCGTTAGACCTTAACCGTCTGCACGAACCGCGTGTGCCCGATTCCACTTTGCTTTTTTGCTCCTACCCTCCCTCTCCTCTTCTCTCCTCTCCACTCCTTTCCTTTCCTTTCCTTTCCTTTCCTCCTCCTTCACCTCTTCTTCTTCTTCTGCTTCTTCTTCTGCTTCTTCTTCTTCTTCTTCTTCTTCTTCTGCTTCTTCTTCTTCTTCTTCTTTCTCCTACTCCTCCTCCTCCTCTCCTCCTCTTCTCCTCCTCCTTCGTGGTGAGGCCGTACGCGCGGACTCTACGTTCCCTCCACGATTTTCGACGGTTTAGATTTCGTCGCTCGCCACGTCGACATTTTTCTTTGCATTCTTTTACAATATATCGGTTTTCTATATGCGATTTGATTCGCGATGACCTATCGCGTTACGACCCAATCGGAGAGTTTCACAATGGTCTCGGCTTATGCTCCACACACATACACATATGTATATGTAGATGCATATATATATTATTAGATATTACATACGACCGATCGACGTTTTTAAATTCGTACAATCCGCGAAAAAAAGAAGTAAACTACGACTACCACTACTACGGGCGATTGAAATAACTCTGGAAAGTGGTACAACCAGCAGCATCGTTATTTTTAACTTCGTTTCACTGTTGCACGAGAGAGCTCGTCCGTTGGAGAAGCGAATCTGCCTTTTTGCGCATTATTAGTTCGACGAAAGGAACGATTGGTGGAGACAGACAAATAGATAGTTATCGTTATTTTTCGCGAAGTTTCGTTTCTTCTTTTTTACTTTAAAATCGAATAGATGAAGAAACGAGATGATTTCGAAACGGAAAGATTAGCTCCGTACGGCGTAAACACGGGCACGTCGTTTGTTCGAAAGTTCCCAAGAGTAACGGGAGCTTCTATCGTAACAAATGCTTTAATAAAATGACAACATGAGTAATGACGTTTCTAGCAATCAACCGTGTTATATACGTCTTCTTCTTTTTTTTTCTTATGCCTGTTTCTTTATTTCTTTCTTTCTTTCTCCCCTCTGGTGGCCTACTTCTCGATCGATAGTTATGGCGGAGCAAGAGGGGAAGAAGGGCGTCTAGAAAGTGAATAATTAGATGGAGCTCGTCGATCCGATCGTAGTTCTTTCATTTGCATAGGCGACGGATGGATGCCGTCGTCGAAACGGCTTATTTATAACCTTCATCCGGTATCTGACGCTTCGCGATTACTGCTCTGCTGTTTCTCCTCCACCCCTCTATTCTGTTCTCTTCGATAGCACCGACGTAACACTCGTGGCAACGATAAAAACGAGAGTATCGACTCTGCCGTCCTAATTTCTAATTTACGCTCCGAATTATATATGTATGTATGCATACAATATTATCTTTATGTATGCAAGCAGCACTCCCGATTATCTTCCTGTCAAAAGTCATAGTGGCTTTCGAAAATTTCGTTGCAAAGCACCGTTGCCCGCTGGCAACATTGGACGCGCTGTACCAATGCAATAAAGTCGAACTGGCGGGCATGCGATATTAGAAAGTTCGGGGCAGTAACCTCGATCTTTGCCGGTTTCTTCGTCGATTTTCGTCGATGCACGGAAGACCGTAGTGCTGCGGGCTACTGCGCGAATTCTCTTGTTCGCTACAGTCGTGAAAGGCAAATTAGCCGTTTTGCATCGAGAATTCTCGTTCCTCTTAATTTGAATTTGAAGGCCACAACGCCAGAGCGAGAGATAAATAACGTTATCGCGATTGTTTCTCTTGAGCGATTCATTCTCGACGCGAGAAAGTACTACGTATACGATTGTATGCATTTTGTATTCTCGAATGTGGGTACCTGTTGCTGCATCTCTCCGAATCGTCCCAATCAACGTTCTCTTGTTACGTTACTACCGTTACGACTGGTGATTGCCTTTACTCGTGTATTTCGAGCGTACTTTCTTCCGGAGGTGAAATTAAGGAACGACGATCTGCCGCGAAACTTTAGTCGGAATTTGTGCCGTCAACGAAATTCGCGGAGATCGATTTGATTCGATGGATCATGTAGAAGATCGCCGAGGAATCTTTTTCAAAGCGAGATGTAAACTCGCAGCATGTATAATTCAACAAGTTGGAAGAGAGTTTGAAAGAGAGAGAGAGAGAGAGAGAGAGAGAGAGAGAGAACGGTGCTATATGTATAACAATTTTCGTAAGAGATACTAATATTTAAATACAAGCGTATCCTTGAATGTCGATGTTCGTGTTAATAGGTAACATTATCCTCTTCGAAATCTTTGAAGCGTGGCTTCAAAGGAATTCGAAGGAAACATTTTTTTATTCTTTCGTCATCACCGAAAAGCAAAACTCTCTCTCTCTCTCTCTCTCTCTCTCTCTCTCATCATTGGGGAGATCGATTGATTTGGAATGGATCGACTAACGTGCATTATCTCTTATTGAAAACTTATTGCAACGCCGAGATAGCGCGAGTCGTTGCGTGGCATTTGATTTATGATCGAAAGATCTTCTTCGTAACTCCTATAAGGCCTGTTCTCTCTGTCTCTTTCTCTTTCTCTCTCCCACCCTTCCTCCCTCTCTCTTCTTACATCAGCTCGCATCGCATTTGCGATCGCACCAACCCCCTCGGCACCTTTCGCGAGATGCCTTCCCTTCGAAGACGGTAGATTTTTCTTAGTATCGCGCCGGAGCAACGGTATTCGCATTCGGGTATCACGCGCTTCTTATTCTCTCTTGTAGATATATACCTTACTCCGATGCACGTTACACGTCTCTCCTTCGAGTTTCTCGGTTCGTCTGTCCATTCTACGAGTTCGTACATACGTCTGCACCTCTGCCGTTCGTTCGCGTGTTCGTTGTCCGTGCATGTGCGCGCGAGAGCTCACTCGTTCGTCCGCGGTTTCGTTCGTTCGTCCGTTCGTGGGGTAGTTGACCTAAGAGTAAGGGTCGATGCACTCGGTTGGGCCCGCTTTCATCCCCTCCACTTTCTACTTCATCTGGTCAGCCCCGCGGACCTAACCTCGCTTCTTCTTCTTCTTCTTCGTCTTCTTTTCCTCCTTCTTCTCCTCCTCCTCCTCCTCCTTCGTTTCTACCTTCCCCTCTCCCCTTCTTTCTATCTGTCTTCTCTCTTTCTTTCTTTCTCTCTTTCTCCTCCTCTCTTTCTCTCTCCGCCCCTCCCCTTCTTTCTTTCTCGGCCTACTCAACCCCCGAATGTAGCTGGTTCCGAAAGAAATTATAGTTATTTACCGGCGGCCCCTTCGGATAGTCGGCTATTTCGCGGTAGTTGTTCTCTCTCTTGTAGGCATAACTCGACTTGGGAACCGAGAGACAACTTCTTTGCTCACCACTAAAGAAGGGATAAGAATCGCGACGCGAGGAAGGGCCGATCGGAGCGAGAGGAAGATGAATAAAGAGACATCGAAGGGAAAAGAGGAGTGGACTGAGGTGAAGGGAGGGATCTTAGAAAGGACCATCTCCGATTCTACGGAGAACGAAGTTTCTCTTTATTTTTCTTCTTCTTCTTCTTCTACTTCTACCTTCTATTTCTAAATTCTACTACTTCTTCCTTCTTCCTTCTTCTCGTATTCGATGAAAAAACAAATTTCCGACGCGATAGATATCGTAGTGTCGCCGTTGCTATCTACTTGCCACGATCTCGAGGAATCTCGTTCTTTGTAAACTTGTCTTGACATTATCTAAACACTTTAAGCCTCGTAGATGCATCGGCTGATGTTTTTTAATCTCATTCGAAGATCTAGAAACGTTGTGCAATTGTAGAAGAATAAAAGAAAAATACACATAGGTAGATATTCTAGATAGATATTTGCACGTATACTCGCTCGTATGCATGTATACATGCACAAGAGAGGTAGAGAGAAAGAAAGAGAGAGAGAGAGAGAGAGAGAGAGAGAGAGAGAGAGAGAGAGAGAGCAAAAAGATTAAGTAAGCGATCGAGTCGAGAGGTTCTCCTCTCCTTCTGTTTCCGCTAGTAAAAGAAAGGAGGAAGGTAAGGTGAGGCAAGGTATGGCAAGGAAGGTTGGGAGGTGGTATGTACGCGGTCGAAGAAATCGCAGTCTTTTCGGTAGGATTCACGAAGCGTGCATGACGGAAATGCAACTCTGCGGTCGTGCCGCGATGGCACGAAACGTGACGAAAGAGAAAAAGGATCTTTCGAACACGGAGGGGAGTAGTAGTAGTAGTAGTAGTAGTAGTAGTAGTAGTAGTAGTAGTAGTAGTAGTAGTAGTAGTAGTAGTAGTAGTAGTTGTAGTAGTAGTAGTAGTAGAGTAGTAGTAGAAGAAGAAGTAGAAGAAGAAGAAGAAGAAGAAGAAGAAGAAGAAAGAGAAGGCGAAAAAGAAGAGGTAGTAGTAGTAAGGGAGAAGGAGGATGAGGAGATGGGAACGGGGGGAACGTAGAAGAGAAAAGAGAGACGAAAGAAATCTGGCTGTGTAGGAAAGAGGACCGAGGGCTATCGGAGGGGAGACGCAAGAGAGTTGGGCCGAGCAATGGGCCGAAACAAGAAGCTTGGGACCGAGCTAGGTGCAGCTTTCTCTACCTTTCCCTCCTTCTTCCCTCTCGCTCCCTCTCTCTTTCTCCCTCTCTTTATCTCTCTCTCTCTCTCTCTCTCTCTCTCTCTCTCTCTCTCTCTTTCTTTGCTCGCGCGAGCGTGATTATGGTCCTGTCATATTTTACTGGATCGCTGGTGCACGATGCCACCGGCTCCGATAAAATTGCTACGCCTTGTACTCCACGAGTATGCGAAATAAATGCGCTCGAGCTAAACACGTCGGCTTGCTCTCACTCCATCTCTCTCTCTCTCTCTCTCTCTCTCCTTTTATCTATATTTCTATCTTTATTTCTCGCGCAATATCGTCCGCTTTCTTAATTGCCACAAACCTAAATTTCTCACAAACGAGAAAGCCGAGGATACGTCAGCGAGGATCAAGAGCGATGAAACGAGACGGAGAGAATTCGTTCTATTCTGTAAAATAAATATTTTAGAATATTTCTTTTTTTTTTCCTTGTCTATCTTGATGAACGACAGCGATGTGACGACAGTGACAACGGCCACGGAGATGACGATAAAATCGATAAGCGACAACTGCGAAATTAGGTTCTCGTTAGCGCGAAAGAATGCATCGGGCAAGTTATCGTCACCCGACGTCGCTACGAAATGATAAGAGCGCCCGTTTATTTGCCGGTACTTGTATTTACAGACTATGATAGAGATTAACTTATCGTTTCGTTAGAAGTCACAAGGAGCCCACTGTTCCGTTCGCCAGCACTATGTCAATATTATTTCAACGAGTACTATGTTACGGATGACGTTTCGAATTGCAGCGGATGCTGTCGATCTTGAAGACATAAAGTACGAGCGATGATAAACACATATTGCGATCAAAAAATATAGTTGGTACCATTGAAAATGATTTTCACAAAAATTACCCGAAGCGAACGATCAAATTTGAAAAGAGCATTACCTTCTAGAATATTTCTTTGATGTTTATTAGTTCATGACCCTCCTACCCTACCCTTCTCTTCTTCTCTCTTCGCCCCTTGGAACAATAAAAAAAAAAAAATACATATGTAGTAAAAGCCGGTCCTTCCGTTGCGACACTTAAATTATTAATGCCAGTTTCTCGGGTTCGCTCATGTAACATTTATGCGTGCGACTCTCGAAACGACCAGTCGAGCGTGATACGTTGATTCGTTTTAAGCGAATTCACTTGACCCGCGTTGTAAACCGCGGCGGAAATAAATATAGTAGGGGATGTAACCCGGGAACCATGGCCATCGTCGTGGTTTAGGAAATTCTTTTCTCTTACATATGCGTCCCATCAATTATATACGAATAAAAATACTTATTATTATATTATTATACTTCGTGCGATTTGCATCGCTCTGTTTAACAACGATCGGATATAAATGGACGATTTTTTTTGCATTTTTTCTTCCCATTTCCTCTTTCTTTTTTTGTTTTTTTTTTTTTTTGTTTTTTGGCGAAGAACTTTTGTAATCTCTTTTTAATCCAACGAAATCCGGTAGAGTTCTCGTACGTTTCGCGATAAGAAAGATGACGATAAGACGATCTTGTAATTCTTCATTCAGCGTCAAATCGATGAGAATTCGCGAAAGAGCGAGGACGATCGTCGAACAAAAGCTGTTGCGAATATCGTAACGGGCCATCTTGATCTTCGTTCCGCTGACCTCTCGGATAGCTCGCGGGTATTATACGAGAAACGTTCGCATAATATCACCTCGGTATACCACAACGTGTCTTGTATTAACGGTAAATACTATAGCGGGTACTGGATTATAGCACGGCTCAGGACAAACCTAAGTTTTTAAATTGGATTGACCGGCCGATTCAGAAATATCAAAAAATGCTATGCGGAAGATTCTACGCGTGATTTTGAACGACCATAAAATAAAAGGAGGCTTCATTTTCAAATTCAAATTTATTCGAATAATACCATCCGATCTTTGGCGTTGATATTTCCTAGCTCTTTTTTTCTTCTCGATCATTATGATAAATGATATAAAATCTTTTCGTATACGTGGGAAAAAAACGAGATCTTGTAATATCCAATTAAAAATTAATCTATAAAACGTCTATTAATGATTAATAATTAATAAATTACGCAGCCTATCTCATTTATCAGTTCGGGGTATACGTTGCATGTATATATATATATATATATATATACACATACAGTTTGTAAAATCTAAATTTCACTATAATAATCGTTCGACGAAACTTCCGGCGGTTAGGAAGCCTCTCGGTGCGTCTGGCTAGTGTCTGGATCGCGTCTGCTTCACGTCGAGAACGTGTTTGTACGGAGTCTAGGCCTTGGTAATGAATCTCGTTGTTAGAAGACGAGACGCGGCCCTGAGAGTCGCTACGGAAGCGATAGATCGTCCTTCGACGGATTTACGAGCGAAACTACGGTCTAACAATAAGAGAGACGAGCAAACGCGGTCAAGTTCGACTTGGCCTTCTAACATTCATAGTAGCACAAATACTTTTCGTTAGCTAATATTAGGAATTACGTTGAATCGACCTTGAATAACGAACCAAGAGGTTTCTCGTTCTTCAAAGACTTCTTGTTTCTAATAGAAACGTTGGTACAATGTGTTTGGATGAAAAGATTAGAAGAACGTGTATACCGTATAATGCTACGTATATGTGTGTGTGTGTGTGTGTATATGCATTTACTTATGCATGTGTGTGTGTGTTTGTGTTGCCTCGTAACGTGTCTCGCCAGACTGGCACAGTCCCCCCATTTAAACGAAGCGTTAGAAAGCGAAGCGAGTTACGCTTGGGTCTGACCGTGAACGTGCGTTAGAAGGAGAAAACGAGGACGTACGATGGTAGGGGATAGGCACGGCGTGCATCGGAGAAGTCGGCCAAGTTCAACGGAAAGGCGAACCTTCATGCACGAGTGCGCTTACGCATGATGCACTCCGTGCATCATCCTTTTTTCCTTCCCTTTGTGATTTCATTCCATACGATCGAAAAAATGTTGACGCCTTCATTAATGGCGAACGATCGAAATATCGACCCTGATCGTTTTTCTTCGTTTCGAAACGAGGAAGTTCAAGAGGGAGGGAACAGTTTCATGACGTGGCAAATGTAGTTATGCTAAATTGTGCCGATTAATTTTAGAAACGAATATGAATAACTTTGAGTTTGCCGTCGTCTCTTAAGTTCGATCATAATTTACGCCAGGATGTCGTGATCAAGGCACGCATCAACGATCGATATCGACGATCGATCCTATCGAAATATTTCAATCAAAACAAAATGAATTATAATGATAATAATAATAATGATGTTAACAATATCGGAGATAAAGGAACCTTTTAATATCTTTATCGTTATTTTTTATTCTTCAATTCTTGCCGATCTTTTTTACGATTTTCGTAGTTTCTATTTCACCAAAAATCATGACGAATTTTTGTACGTTCTCCTCTTCCGTCGAACGAGACGATAACGTAACCGCAAAGCGATAAAGCTCTGCGCATATATGTGGATCGGGTACGACGAACGTGTCGGCGTTTCGTCTAGGAAGGGGCTCTCGCTGCGAGTGGAACGAGACATCCTGTTTACTTTAATCCGTCTAGACGTTGCGCTCGAAGCGTAATTGCTGCATTTATATATGCATCTGGTCGAAGTGCGTTTCGGCGAATTCGTCGAGAATCGTTATAGCGTGAAACTAGCAGCAGCGCGAGCTTGTCGAGTAGTTTTCAAAAGAAAAAAAAAACAAAAAAATTAAATTTATCCCTCGATATGAGAATACATACGTATTTAAAAAAGAGAAAATGATTCTAACGCGATTACGTGACTTTCGATGCTTTTCTCGATCGAATGCACGTGCTCCCTAATGAATTTCACTCGAATGAATTAAAGAATTTATTTCTGTTCTTTTTCTCTCTTCTCTTTTTCTTTCTCTATGATCCACGATATGACGATAAAACAATTTCATGATGACTTCACGTAAGAGTTAGAATAGTTACGGTCATTTCTGTGAGCGTTATAAAAAGGGAGAAGATATAAACAACAAAAAATCCAAAACAAAACAAAAAAAAAGGGAAAGAAAAAAGAAAGAAAAACGAAAACTCGTTTCGATAGATAGACTTCCGGTGGAGCGAGTCGACGCGACTCGTTTTTTCTCGGCGCGCCAAAATCGAAAGGACGTCGCGTTGCGCAATCCGTTCGGAATAATAAGGAGCCTCGAAGATTCAAACGCGTGTTGTAAGAACGTTAGGAACGAAAAGTCAAGGTTGCTAGAATCCTCCACGTCCTATCTTTCAGCGACGACGTCTTTGCCGTGCTTTGACCGTCTGTAACTCCTAACGGTCTCACAGTGTAATCCGAATTACGAAATAATGCTCGACTCCCTTCTCTCTCTTTCTCTCTTTTCTCTCTTTTCTCTATCGCTATGAGAGCGCGTGTACGTGCGCGAGTGTTTGATCGTGCGAGTGTTGAGTGTACGAGCGCACACGCGCTTATGTCGTCGACCTTGGCTGCCCCGAACAAAAGATGTAGAAAAGGAGCGCGTCGTTAAAATGATTTTAATGCGTCGCCAACGTTTCTCCGTCGACGTACATAATTTGCAGGCGAATTAAGGCCTTCTGGCAACATCGACGAGACTCTTTCTAATAGCAGCCCGCTGCCTGCGCGCGCCTTTTATCGCGATACTTCTCGACGTTTATTACTTTGCTGGTATAGTATATGCGTGTGTTTGGATAAAAACCAATATGCTCTTACAAATACATGAAAATGATAATCGTTATATCGTCTTATGAAATTATAATACACCGAAGAGACAAACGTAACTTTAAATTTATTTTACGGGTAATAAATAAAATGTTTGTTGATAAAAATCGACAGATAAAGTTAGTCTTTTTCGATCGAGCAACCAAGGCCGTCTATTCTTTCTCGCTTTCTCTCTTTCTCTTTCTCTCTCTCTCTCTCTCTCTCTCTCTCTCTCTCTCTCTCTTTCTTTCTCTCCGTCTTTCTCTTTTTCCCTCTCTCTTTCCGACGTTCCAACCGTCTGGAAGATCTAACGGTGTCTAGTCCTAGACGAAGAATGTCCTTCCACCGTCTGTTACCTGCTAACAAAAGACAAAAAGGACTCGATTAGAAGGGTACGCCTCGAGTAGAGGCAATGAAAAAGAAGCCACATGAGTAATGTCTAGCTCCGGATGTCGTTATCACAAATAAGAACGCTTCATTTATTTTTCGTTTCATTTGCGCGATTAATTCGCAATCGATTAATTTAAAGTGGTAGATACTACATACATATATCGAGGTATAGATAATCGTACACGTATATCTTTCTTCGAAGCGAAAGACGTTTACAGCGAAGACGTTTACAAATGACGTCATTAATTCCAAGCCTTGGAAATTCTTTTCTTTTTCCTTTCTTTTTTCTCTTTTTTATCTTTTGTCCTTAGAGAAAACTCGAACGATGCCGAAAGAGGAGGATAAATTTTCTGCAAACATTCTCCCGACGAGAGATGTAAAAAAGCTCGAGATCGTATCTTTAACATCGTAATCGACATCTGCATTCGATCGCCACGCCCGGTGATCTTGCGATCTCGCGCTTTCTAAATACGCTCTCCGGGTGTCGTTGCGTCGTCGCGTTCTCTAACGCGCGTGCGTTGCCTACGAGAATCGCGAGAGCTTGGGCTTCTCTCTCTCTCGTTCTCTCTATCGTAATCCTCTCTACCGGTGACCTTCGTCGTGTCACTAACCTATGTTACCGTGCAGACGTCGTCTAACGCGCTATCGCGCCCGCCGAAACACGGACAAGGCGTCTCTTTATGTCCCAACGAGTCGACGAGTGCGCGAGTACAGAGTGAGAAGAGTAGTTTGAGGAGCCACCGTCGGTTCTCCTCTCCTCTCCTTCATTTCCAACGCACCACCTCCAACACCTCCCCTTCCACCCTTCTTCCTGGCCTTCGTGCTCGGCTAATGATATTCGAGACACACTAGAGACAGAAAGAAAGAAAGAGAGAGAGAAAGAGAGAGAGAGAGAGAGAGAGAGACAGCTGGCCAGACTTCCGTCTGTGATAGGAACCTTGAACTAGCGTCGACGACAACGCCGAGCTGCCTACGTGTTCGCCACGAGTGGGCGAGAAAACTATTTGTCCTCAGAGTCGGCAGATCCTCCACTTTGTTCGCCAAAATGGAAGTGCTCCGATGACCTCTCTCTTTCTCTTTCTTGCCAATTCTCTGCGTCATCACAGAAAAAGATAAACGAAACGTACGCGTTTTGGCAAAGAAGAAGAAGACCTCTTCGATCTTGAATAGATTGTACGTTCTTGAAAGACGATCCATTGTTTTCGAGATTAAACGTTGACCGTCCACGGACCGTTGAGAAAAAGATCGAGAAGGATCCGATACAAAGGGAGGAAAAATGGTCTCGTCGTTTCGATAAGTCTCTCTCTCTCTTTCTCTCTCTCTCTCTCTCTCTCTCTCTTTCTCTCTGTCTTTCTCAAACGAATGAACAAACGAACGGCAGGTAGCGCAGAACTGGCTCGGCTGTTATTCTTTTAGCATATATGTATAACGTAGGTATATATGTATGTATGTATATATAAGTATCTAAGTAGGTACATACACACATACCTACATACATACATACATACATACATACATACATATTGGAACGTCGTCCGTTCTGTGGTTTCTTCTAACCGGCGAACGAGGCTCTCGCGAAACGAACGTTCGCCGAGGTCTACGACCACTGGTCAATGACGAGTATTAGACTCAAGGCCGAATTAGAGCGAGCAAATATCTGCCGAGCGTTCGGCGACGTCGTGGCTTGACCGTCTGCAACCTCTCGCTGTAATCTCCGAATGACGATGATGTGGTTGACAAAAGAACTCTTCATCGTGTATCTATACTGGTATCTAACGCTCGTTATTATCTATCGAACAAATGGTCCATCATTTTTTAACTTAAAAAAATATTATCATTCATTGCGGCGATGATTGCTCCCACTCCACTGGCGACGTAAATATTTACCTACATCGAGTTTATCTCTTTCGAACGTTCTCTATTGTTACTTTGTAATTGAGTTCGAGGTTACGATACGTATTTTTCTTAGAAACACGTTAACATAGAAAAACAGTAAGGAAATGTTTACGTTTTTCTTTTCTTAGAAATATCATTACCTTTATCTTAGGATTTGTATATACGTTCGCTTCGATCGCAAATAATGCTTTACGTTCATTCGGTTTTAGTCCGTCCTCGGATTCGGTTCAATCTCGTTTGAGCAGAACGAGTTCGCAAAATATTGCACACCTAAGACCGGCCGGGCATCGTCTTGGAAGTTTCGAACCGTCGATGCGAAGCAAAGGTGAAAGGCCTGGAATATGGGACACCGGCAAAACTCGTCTACGTGGTATCCTTTTCTCGTTGCCCGTAGTACGCGTTCTCGTGATGCTCGCTGAAGGGGAGGGTGATCGGGGCAGAGGGGGTGTTGGCTGAGGGATCGAGAGGATGGGATGAGTTCTCGCGAACGAAGATACGAGAGGAACGGACCTTAGTCGATCCTTTTACGGAACGGAACGGAACGAAACGATCTCTTTCTCTCTCTCCCTCTTCCTCTCTCTCTCTCTCTCTCTCTCCGGTTTCTTTTTTTTCTGCTTCTTCTTTCACTTCAATCTAAGTTCATAACAGGCGTTCATTAGAGGTTACGAAGTAATTTTAATGTAAACGAGTAAATTACGTTTCAATCTTATCGCACGTTTCATTTTCTTGTTACATATTTTTTGATAATATCATGTATTAAATGGAATGATGTTACGTGGAACAGGCTGACTTTTGAATTTGGCGCATACCGTTAGCGATTGTAACAATCGATGCACGTCGTGTAACGTTGTTGCTTAGACGTGACCCGTTAATGTTTCAATTCGCTGTACATCTAAGCTTGCCGATTTTTATTCGCGAATTTTGACTCGTACGTTTCGACCGACTTAACGTCGAGAACTCGGATAAGGACACGTCCATCCGGTTTATTTCCACTTCTCTCATGGTACTTGAGATACCGTAGATGGATAAGGCTATTCGTGAAATCTAATTAAAAACAACAGGAAGAGCCCTTTGCCTTTGGTTTTTTCATGGCGCCTCGCGTGTTCACACGAGAGCCTTTTAAATCTTCTATACTTTGTAGTTGGTTGTGACGGGAAACTTTTGATCGTTTATCAGATTTGTGTATTTTCCTTCGAGTTTCTTTACTCGAGGATTACTGCCCCTTTCATTTTATTCGATATGCGAACTCGACTCACCCTCTATTCGAAGCGTATCCTCGATAGCTCAGAGTCTATCTGATACTGACATTAATTTAACAAACAGAGTGTAACAAATGCGTATAATACGACGATCAAAATTCACTCTACGATTTTAATATCTCTTTGCGTTTTATATTGTATATTATTATGTTGTATATTATTAACATTATTAACATTTATATGTTAATCATTCGTCATACAATACATTCCTTTACGTGCACTTAGTTAGCTGTTTCGAAAGTAAGAGTAAAAAAAAGTCAGACAGAGAGAGAAACAGATGGAACGGAAGAAATATTTTGGAACGAAATAATAATCGGAAACATTTATAAACATTTATAAACGAAATAATAATGCGAGTGGGAAGATCCAAGGTTGATTTTTCTATCGAACATCTCCGGATGGTAGGTACTACCTCATCATCATCGTGACTAACTTGCGGCTCGGTGTGCCGATCTAACAGAAAAGGAACGGAGAGACGCACCATATAGGAGCAATGCCCCTTGGGTCAGGGTCAGTAGCCTTTGGCACGGGTCCACCACGGAGAGACGACCGTACGAAAACGTGTGCGCGCGCGCGCGCACGCTCGTTCGCTCGTCGTTCGTTCGCTCGTTCGCCCATCTTCCGCTCTTTCTATTGGCTGTTCTCTTTCCCTTAGTTTCGTAAAATAGAACGAGACGAAATACGTTTTGACTTTTTTTGCGAATCGTCGATCTTCGATCGATTTTTCTTTTCTTTTCTTTTCTTTTTTTATTTCCTTCTAATCGATGCCCTTTTCTTTTTTATCGACCAAGCCCAAATTATGGCTTAGAAGAAGGAATAAAAGTGTCACCGGAAGGATAAAACGAAACGGAAAGATAAAAAAGAAATTAAAAAAAAACAAGGAAAGAAAAAAAGAACAAGAACAAGAGGTATTTCCTTTCCGAAAGTCGCGATGGTAGACAAAGACAAGCGAATACCAACGACCTCGTTATGCAAAACCTATGTATGTCCCATCGTTCGTAGCGAGGAAAGGCGGTCGTATACAATTGTCCTTTTGACTTTTTGCCGAATTTCTCTAGCTCGGCGAGATGTCAAAGGATAACGTTTAATAGTCTTTCTGCGTGCTCCCGGAAACGTTACAATATTATACGTTCATGCGTATACGCGTTAGGTCAGCTCGTTTTGAACGTCGAAACGAGAGTTGAGAATTTAGTTATTAATAAGATTACATTAATATAAAATAACACGTATTTATATAATTATATAGAAAATTATTCATGATTTTCGTCGACATTTGTAAAATAGTAGACGTGGCAGCAGGTGAAGGTTTACGTTTATTCTAACGTGTGTTGGAAACTAGCGTGACTGGTTGCCGTTCTTCGACCGTAGCAACCTTGACCTAAGCATGCCATCTAATAAACATGCCGTCTAACGTAAGTCTAGGCCGCGTCTAGCCAAGCGGCACGTGACTAACGTGTTTTTCATCGCTTCAGAGATCTCTCCTTGAGATTATCTTCGGTCTTTCTGTTCTGTTTCTATTTATTTCGGTATTTATGCGGTATGTACACACGTACGTATAGGTACTTATAAGTACCTTCGTTCTAAATATTTTTCAATGTCGAATAGGAACGATACAACGCAGTAGACATTACGCGAACGCGAATAAAATATTTTAGAACGTATCGGGTTGTTTAATAATCAAGAGGAAGAAAAAGCTTGAGCCCGCTTAGTAAAGTCAATGCTAAGTGATTTACTTTGAATTCAATAGCTCTTTAATGCGGCCACGTCGCGGATGCATACGCGGTTCGTTCATTTCCATAACCTGATTTTGCAGAAGAAGCGTCAAACGATTCGAGGCTAACTTTTCCCCGTTGAATTTTATAGCGATTGTTGTAAACTATTATATAATAAGGAAAAGACAAAGTGTGTCCGTGAACGTCCGTTAATATCCGTGTTACTATCGGAATCGAAGAAATGGAAATAAGAAACAAAGAGAGAGAGAGAGAGAGAGAACTAAAAAAAAATTAAAAAGGGAATACAAAAATTTGCAAGAGCGAACGATCGTCGAGATAAATTCCATTCACGTTTTAGCAGTTTCGTTTGAGTGCCGTCGAACGTTTCTTCTTTCCCTTTTCTCCTAAGCTTCTTTCTACGGAAGAAATAAATCGCGTTCGCACAAGATCGTTTCTTCGGGAGTACGAGCGATAACATTGGAGAGTCGAGAGAGAAAGGGACAGACAGATAGACGGATGGACGGACGGACGGACGGACGGACGGACGGACGGACAGACAGACAGACAGACAGACAGACAGAGAGACAGACAGACAGAAAGAGAAAAAGAAAGAGAGGAAAAGAAAGGATAAGAAAGGTGCGTTGGCCAGAGCGGGCCCGGCACCGCCTCGTCATTTTCGGTTTCTCCATAATAATACCGATCGTTGGCCACGCGTCAGTCGCGGTGACACGTACGAAACCTCTCTGGCATTTCATTCCCTACGTTTCATATCCTTATCGCGCGTTGCACCCGTCGCGCCAGCTTTCTTGGGTGTCGTTGAACGATCGAGAGCGAAAGAAAAGCAAGAAGATTAAAGAGAAACAGAGAGAGAGAGAGAGGGGGGGGACTTGCACATACGACATTCGATTTTTTTTTCCTCCGGCCAAATACAAGCATACGTTTCATTTGGAGAGTAACTCCAAAAACGGGTACGTCCATATATACCGATTATCGTGTCCCAATCCTTTCCAAAATAAGCTATCCCTACGTTATATTTTTTTAAATTAGCGAACAGAGCGATCAACTCACGGAAGAAGAAAGAAGAATGAAGAAGGAAGAAAGAAAAAAAAAAGAGAGAAAAAAGAAGGGGAAAAAAACAAGAAGTAGTTAGCGGAGAATGGGCCAGATAGTTTGGCGTAACATCTGGCCCGTCGCCAAAACAGCGTACGGCATGGCAGGTCACGGTATTCACCTTTCCTCGCACGAGGTAGCCTTAGAATTCGCCAAGTATTTGTCCCGAGGGCACGTTCTCTCGTACGAATTCTTTGCTTCGTTCCCGTAACGAGTCGCTTTGAAAAGAACGATACGAACGACTACGTTTAGCTGCGCGAACAGAGTAATGCTTTTCTATGGTAAAAAGTAACAAGAAAAAAGAGAGAGAAAGAAAGAAAGAGAGAGAAAGACAGACCAATGTCTTGTTATTATCACGTTATACTTCGAGTTTAACTACAAACGGTATCTCCATGTCGGTAACATTACTGTTCGGATAAAATCAACCCTCTTCTATGTCATACCCTTCATCCTCACGATCGAAAGAGTAGTTTACAGGGTAGTTAAGTATCTCCGTTTAGTTTCGACGTTCACAGGCGTCATCTATCGAGGGGTTGGAAATACACTAGGAAAGCTCCATCTGACGATGGATCATCAAATTCCAAAAGGGGTTGTTTTAAAACCGACGGTGGCGACTCTCCGCGCGAATATCTGTAAGTCGACAATATCACTGAATTATGCATGCGCGTTTTTAATTCGGTAATCAATAGTAAAAACCGCCCATACATCCCCACCATTTTTCCGCCACTCCGGGAGCACCAATGCCCAGCAACGAACAACCCTCCTTGATCATACAAGGGAGGGGCTGCCGAACGACTGCTCTCTCTCTTTCCCTATTTCTCTCTCTCTCTCTCTCTCTTTCTCACCCTTTTCTCGATCGCCGAGCGAATGTCAAATTCGAATATTCTTTTATGTTTATGAACGATGATTAGAAAGTTTCATATATTTTATCTATTATATATCCCATAGTACCGTTAACGTCTATTACTTAACGGCCGTCAATGTTTCTCAAGATAATACATCTCTCTCGCGGTATTATCCGTTGTATAATCTTGCCTGCTGGATCTTTCCGAACTGCGTTCGTCGATTTCTCGTGATTGCAACATTTATTTGTCGCAGCACGAAAGTCAAGCGAATAAAAGCGGCACGTCGAGTAGAAAGAGGGACGCGGCCGAGGGGAGCAGCATGCAGGTCCGTAATTGCTGTTTATTAAAGCCGATTGCAAAAAACGAGCAGGTGCTCTCTCGCGAAGTAAGACGAGCGCCGATAAACTCTCGAAACTCGGTATCTATATATCTATAAATATCTATAGATACATATATACACGTACATATATACACACACACGCGCGCACACATATATGTATACGTATATATAGATACGGACGAAGATACCTATCTTTACATATGCACGTATCGGTATTCTTCTCTCGCTTTATTTGAATTTTTCTTTTACTAATTTCTATGATAATTTTTTATTTCTTATATTTTCTAAGCGCGCGTAATACTTTCCAAAAATAGAAATTCATTAATTATTTTGCTTTTCAAATACGATTGTATCCTTCGGAATAACGCGATAGTAATTCCTTAATTTCGTAATCTTTTTGTTCGACTAGATTTTAAATAGTTGAATCTATTCGTTCGAAGAGATCTATTTATCCTGATTGTTTATCAAGTTAAAGTGTTTTGCATCGGGATCTAGCGAGACTTGAATATCATAGCCGTTAATCTATCTCGTTACCGTTTCCGAGTTCCCGTTCAACGATTCTCCTATTGGTAAAATGACGAACGTTCAACAAATCGAAAAAGAACTTTTTCGCTCTTCTGTTCGATGAACGAATGATTAGTAATAATAAATTTACAAGGTGTCCATTCGAGCACGTAATACAATCTGTCACTGACTTACCCTCGATTCACCGGATCGAAAACCGGTTTCAAACGTGTTTCTACATATATCTTTTTGTTGCCACTTCAAATTCTCCACAAATTTTTCAATATCTACCATTTAAAAATTAATTATTACATGGACAATCGAAGTACTTGGTTAAATCGAGATTTGCATACGTAGGAAATCATTCCCCCCTCAATTTTCTTCCTAATTCTAACGAAATAGTCTCGTTACGCAAGATCGTTACTCGATTTGAAAAGATTGGTCGACGTTCATCGACGTTGGAGGGTCTATGTAAAATTCACGTTGAACGTAGAAACATCGATACTCTTTATCTCTATCTCTCTCTTTCTCGTTCTTTCTCTTTCTCTCTTTTACGCGGTCAATCTGCGAGCATCGAGTTATCGGGCGAACGGATTAGCGCAGATTCGATTGTGCCGTCTGTGCGATTCTTGATAGTCGGATGGAAGAGGTAGAAAAAGGGGGATGGGATTCCTAGTTGTATCTTTGCACGGCCGGTACGGGTGGTAGTGGTAGGGATCGTACGGTTAAGGGAGGAGAAGAGAAAGAGAGTAAGAAGGAAGGAAGGAAAGTGGTGGTTCGAGGGAAGCAGGGAGGGCGGGAAAAGAGAGGGAGGCCGAGGGGAGTGCTTGGCTCTCGGTACAGATACAGCATTATGAAAACACGAATGTACTTTTAAATCAATACCACCATCGCGATGTGACGACGACGTTGGTGGGGGCAGCGCGCTTGTATCCAGGAATATACACGGCTGAAGGGTGGTGGGCAGAGGGGAGTATGAGAGAGAAAGAGAGAGAGAGAGAGAGAGAGAGAGAGAGAGAGAGAGAGAGTGTGTACGGAAGAGGGAGAAAGAGCGAGGGCAGTGGGGCTGCCACGAAGTTTCACTATGCCGTAGAGGGCAGAAAGGGAGAAGAGGGAGAAGGTGGTAACGTAGAAGAGAAGGAAGAAGAGATGAAGGAGGGTGAGAGAGGAAAGTTGGGAGGGCAGTTGAAAAGTACGGGCCGCGGGGCAACGGTTACATTTTCTTGTAACATCAAACCGATGCCACGTTCCATCCCGCTTTTACTGTTGGCGCCCACGCGTTTTATTACTGCGCGCGAGATAGTCGCGGACGCTTATCGAGGAGCACTTTTCTCTTTTTCTTTTTTCCCCCCTCCATTTTTTCCTTTTTTTTTTTTTCTTTCCCTCCTCTTCCTCGTCATTCAATCTTCCGCTTCTCACTTTGGTTGCAATGTCGTTCTTTCGTTTTTCTTTCGTTTTGTTTTCTCTGTTTTATTTATTTATTTATTTATTTTTTTTTTTCATTTTTATTATTTGTATCATCATCATTAGTATTATTAATTATGATCATTTGTATAGTAGCGTGGAATAATTTTGCAAAGTTTGCGGGAACATTTATCAGGACGATTATGTTGATTAGGTTTGTTAGTCTTCTAATGTGGATTATTTTTCGAAAGATTCTAAAGCGCGAGACCGCAGAGATTTAGAATTCGATACAGATAGATCTCGTTGAGAGTCATGAAATAACAGGACGTATAAAAGTCACGACCCATTGTTTATTTTCAACGAACATTTTATCGTCGCTATACGTTTCGATATATTTTTCTACTTCCTTTTTTGTTTTGTTTTGTTTTGTTATTCTTTCTTTTTTTCTTTTTTCTATTTTTTTTTTTTTTTTTATCCACTCGTTGATGATCTCTCATACGTTATGTAAACTAAATCGTACGGTGCTCGAATTTACGCGTAATCATTATTCTCGCACGCTCGCCGATAACAACCCTACGCCCTTACGCAGTTTTGAATCACGCTTCGTGTCCATTATTCTAATTGACCTTATTAACGAAGCGCAACAGTTACGATGAACCGTGACCGTGATATCGACACGTCGAGCCTGTATTATCGAGCAAACGTGTCACCGTTCGCTTCGTATCTAAGTCGGAAGTTCGACGATCCGAGTCTCTCTCTCTCTCTCTCTCTCTCTCTCTTTCTCTCTCTATCTCCCTCCCTCTCTCTTTCTCTCTCTCTTTCTCTCTCCTTCCTCTGGTTGCATCGAGTCGCTCGACGTTCAATCGTCACACGAGACACACGTTGTTACACTCTCGACCGAGAATTCGCTTTATCTCGCTACTCTAGCATTTTCTGCGAATTATTTGTTCCCTTCGGAGTGATAATGCTCTTCGCGAAAAAAAGAGGGAATGAAAGAGAGAGAGAGAGAGAGAGAGAGAGAGAGAGAGAGAGAGAGAGAGAGAGAGAGAGAGAGAGAGAGAGAGAGAGAGAGATGGAGATAGATAGAAAAAAAGAAAGAAAGAGCGCAAGACGATCCGAACGACAATGTACGAAAAGAGGATAACGTTCATAGAGGAAAAATATGCGCTACCCTTTAGAAAATGCATGCTGAAATATACGGCGCTTTGCACACTTTCGGAGAAGTTTCATTTAGAAGTACCGCAAGTGCACTCGTGCAGCCAACGAGAGTACTTCTCCTGCGTGCACGGCGTTTGAAATCTAACCCCCTTATTCTTGTCTCACTTTTAAGGCTAAAAGCGGTGTACGTTGCTTTTAGGCTTAAAAGTGAAGATATGAATTAGAAGCGAAGCCTTCCACTTAGAGTCGCGCGGTGCGTCTGCGCGCACGCGTCCAACCCCTTTTTCCTCCCTTTATCCTTATTCCCTTTCTACGTTTTCCGATCAAAGAAACTTTACGAACAAAGATCGCGATTTAAATCTCGAGCTTTCTCTCTTTCTCTCTCTCTCTCTCTCTCTTTCTATATATATGAGAAATCTTTTTTTTATTCCGAGAACTTTTTATTCCATTACCTTCAATATATAATGAATATTACGATGATTACGTAACTTGTATGTTTCACTATTTTCATGGGTCCCCGTAATCGTGAAAGAAAAATTAGCCCTTCCTGTAACTTCTCCCTATAGTGGACGTTCTGTTTACAAACAGGACAAACGAGGTTGCCGATCTTAAGGGAGGAGAACGAATTCTGTTCGCTCGATGTCTTCTCCACCCCTTCGGTTGAATCCCAGCGTAGGTACGTTCGAGAAGGGAGGTCGATGTGGATGTGTTTAAGGAGAGTGGGAGGGTGGTACTTTCGATGGGTCCGCCTCGGCAACAGGACCAAAACGAAACGAGAAGATCGTCGCTCCTTATCCGACTTTCTCCTCTCCGCAGGGTTTCCCTCGTCCTTCGTCCTCCTCCCTTGTCCCACTTCGCAAACACACGAGTTTACGCTTCTCGAATGCTTCTATACGTAGATACTAACACGTGTATAGGAGGACGCACACGTACGCGTAAAAGGATAGCGTGTTCGGCCACCTGTATGCTTTAACCGCGGATTGAACCTTACCTGTTACTCGTCCGACACTTCGAGGAGGGAGGCTCAGCCCTCGATGGAGGGCTTCCGCTTCCGGTTCACGACACGAGTTACCTCGATTATCCGTGACGAAGGGTTAATTCAACGGGCCGTGCGAACCGGCTAGCAAACCGGCTTACTACCGATCGTCGCGATTCGCGCCTACTCTAATTCTGATACTAGATCAATTTAAGACGGATTTGTAAAGTATGATCGCGCATTTTTCTACGAGTTTCGCGAGTAACAGTTACAAAAGTATACTCTTTAAATCTATGACTTTCAACCCGACCCGAGGTCGATTTATTCGAATATTCGATGTATTCCGCGTTGACTCTCGACGAATATGTATAGATAGATGTATGTATCGATTAGAGTACATCGTTTTGAGAACGCGGTGGATATAAAAATCGAGGATAATCGAGGACGTAGAGGGCACTATTTTAAAGCAGTTTGAGGGATCGAAGGGAGGCGGTGGTGGTGGCGGTGGCGGCTGTCGAGGGCGGCGCGGTGTTTCTGGCAGGGTCCCCAGGCACGTGGTGCTACTATTGATTTTAATTTTAGTGAAAGGGGTGGAAAAATTAGAAGGGTGGCACGAGGGGGAATGGTGCCCGACGAGGAGGAAAAGGGGGACAACGGAGAAGTGCGCGTACGCACGAACACAGATACAAACGCCACTTGCTCTATCTGTCTCTTTCTCTCTCTTCCTCTTTCGATGTGGTTGCGTAGGTAGAGAGAAGGTATTGGAGAGCGAGCGAGCGTACGAAAGAGGGTGAGAGCACCGCTCCGAACAGTTTCGCTTTCATTTCCTCTTTGCTCGAAGCCAAAGGTAGTCGCTTGGTTAAGGGAGAAAAGGAGGGAAGCCTCGTGCCGGAGGGAAGGAAAAGAAGAGGGACAGAGAGAGAGACAGAGACAGAGACAGAGACAGGGACAGAGACAGAGACAGAGAGAGAGAGAGAGAGAGAGTCGAAGCATCGCGCGAGAGGATCGGAGAAACAGAAAGACAGAGGGAGATAGAGATAGAGAAAAAGAGAGAGAAAAAGAGTTAGCGAGGCAAAGAGAGGGTGCCGAGGCTGAATGACGGAAGTGGAGAAGGCGAGGCACGCGAAAAAGAGGAGAACAGACCTTCGACTGTGTAAAACATAGAGGATCGCGGTGTCGAGGCGAATTCGCATTTTTAGAACGGTTCTGTCTTTTTCTATCTCTTTCCTCTCTCTCTCTCTCCCTTTCTCTTTTCCCCCTTCGGCCCAGCTACCCTTCGCTGCTGGTCGACGACGACCTACGCGATAACTCTCTTTCTCTTTTTCTCTCTTTCTCTCTTTTTACTCTTTCTCCTTTTCTCTTTTCTCTTTTACTGCCACTATCGTTGGTGCGTTCGCTACCGCAACTGCGTACGTGCCACGTCACAGAACACGACCGATGCGTGCGGTACCCTATCCATTTCCTCTTCCCTTCTCCTTTTCTCTTTCGTTAATCCCCATCTCCTCCCTTATCCTCCCCCCAAACCACCCCAGCTCACCCTACACTCCGCTCACCACCCCCCGCAGCCTGCGCTCACTATTCTACTCGTTCTATCGAAAAAGACGGTGTAGAAGCGCGACAAGGGAAAGAAACGAGATAGCACGAGGATAGATAGAAGAGAAACAGAGAGAGACGGAGGTTTCTTTGTGGCCGCCTAGATTAAAGGCAAGCGCTGATGGCCCATCAAAGGAAACTATTAGCGTAGAAGGTAATGCAATATTTTTTTCTTTCCCTCTTCTGGGTAGGATTCCTACGCGAAACGAGTAACGTGCTCGTTCTCTCGAGCGTAAGAGAGAGGGTACATATCGAAAGGGATGGAAAGGATTGACCGATGGATCGCGATGTTGAGTTCAAAGGAAATCTTAGAAAGAGGGAAAGAGAACCGTAAACTGTGTGCGTACGACTCTTGGGAAGGATATGGGAGAAAGAAAGAGAGAGAAAGAAAGAGGGAATACGAGATGGATGCTGAAGATCGAAACGGCTTATTACTTATGATAACGAAGACGATACGAAGATGACGTATTCATTAACAACGTCGACCGTAAAGACTAGCGATAGCTCCGTTAACTTGAAAGTTTATTAAACGCGCGTTACTCTCGGCATCGTGCGCTTTTGCTTCCTTTTTCTCTTTTTATTTCTCTCTCTCTCTCTCTCTCTCTCGCTCGCTCTCTGTCTCACTCTCACTCTTCTCCTTTTTTCATTTTTTTTTTTTACATGAGAAAACTCGTTAAACGCGACCACGCACGATACCTAGCTTCTCTCGCGTACGTGCAACGTTAATGTCTATTACCAATTAAGCGCGTGTTTTCACCTTCTCATCTCTCTCTCTCTCTCTCTCTCTCTCTCTCTCTCTCTCTCTCTCTCTCTCTCTCTATGTTTCTCTTGTTCACTTTATCTCTTGTTTATTTTATTTCGTTTCATTCCTCTCGCGTCGTTTCACGAATAATAAACAACTTAACTTCAGCGGCTGAAAAATTCCGATGGAACGTCGGGTTGGAAAAAATGTGCCCGAAAAATAAAAAGATATATGTATATATATATATACATATATATATTTATATATACACACACACACACATATATATATATATATATATACAGAGAGAGAATGGAAAAAAAAGTACAAAATAGAAAATATTTAACGAAGAAGTTGCAGAGTTCGCGACAATTAACTTATAGTTAGTCGGTATGTGAAACGTACGCGCTTTTTCCTTCTCTTTTCTCGTGCACTTTATCCTGAACTCTGGTTTCGTCGCGCGTATCGTTTCGTCGTGATTACATTGGTATCCGAGAGAGAAAGCTATACACACACACACACACATACATAGAGAGAAAGAGAGAGCGAGAGTGTACAGGGGTGAGTATTGGTCGAGCGTTGGAGAGCGGAATACGAGCTCAATTTCATCCGATTTTCCAATGATCGAAAGATCCTCCGGTAGCGAAACTGTGTCAAAGGTCGTTTTTGACTTGCGGTCGTCGGAGTTTCTTGCGCGGGAAATACGAAAGAACGGGAGATCTTTCCCGGGAGATGACGGAACGTCCGATCACGATGATAAAGAATAAGAAAGGAGAGAGAAACTAACTAAGTGAGAATTAAAGAGAGCGAAAAAGAGAGAAAGAGAGAGAAAAAGGGAGGATAAAAACTTGCGAGAGAATAGGAAGGAAGGAAGGAAGGAAGAAAGGAAGGAAGAAAGGAAGGAAGGAAGGAAGGAAGGAAGGAAGGAAGGAAGGAAGGAAGGAAGGAAGGAAGGAAGGAAGGAAGGAAGGAAGGAAGAAAGGAAGAAAGGTGGGAGGAAAAGGAGCGCGACGAAAAATTGACTTTGCCAAAAGCTGGCAGCGGTCGCGATCGTTCCCATTGGCCGGCAGCGAAAAAATCCCATCGAATCAGCGCCGAGATGAGATTCGCAATTAAAACGCGGAATGGTCGACGGAGGGCGGAGGGGGAGGAGGAGGAGATGGTAGATGAGGAGGATGAGGAGGTGGTTGAAGAGAGGGAGTGGTCGGCGGGTCGAAGGGGGTGCAGACGTGGGGTTGGGTGTGTGAGTGAGTGAGCGAGTGAGTGAGAGAGAGAGAGAGAAAGAGAGAGGGGTGGACGGTGACTGCGGCCGAAAGGGCGCAATAAATGTACGCATTGCGCAGAATTAGTTGATTAAAATATAAAAGAAGACCGGTGGGGATGGACGAGGGAGCGAAAGAGAGTGGCGAAAGAGGGTGGCTAAAGAGTGAGACTGACTCTGTTCTCTCTTTCTCTCTTTCTCTCTCTCTTTCTCTTTCTTTCTCCGAGCGCCAGAAGGAGAAAGCTACTCTTCCCTTCTCGCTCTCTCCCTTTTACTGCCACCACTGCCACTCCTCCCTCTCTCTCTCGCTCACTCCGATCGAGGCCGGAATGGTGTAGAGAGCGAAGAGGAGAGAAATAGAGAAAGAGAGAGGGCGAGAAGGAGAGCAAAAGAGGGAAAGAGGATAGCTGGAGAGAAAGAGGGAGGACGCGAGCGAGAGAGCGCAGCAGCCCGGGAAAAGAAATAATCTGCGAGCTGTATTGACGTTTCTAGTCTAACTCTGATTGAATTATGCATGAGCACACCGGCGTTGCCGAGCTCTCTCTCTTTCTCTCTCTTTCTCTTTCTCTATTTCTCTCTTTCTCTCTCTTCCTTCTCTCTCTCTCTCTCTCTCTATCTATCTCTTTCTCTCTTTTTCCTTCTCTCTTTCTTTCACTCTTTTCCTTTCTCTTTCTCTCTTTCCTTTACTTTCTATGTCGGCGCTTTTATATTTTGTCGGATCAACGATACTCGTCTCCTATCGAAGGAACATCCGAGTGGGCGCAACAACTATCGAAGAATCACATTCGTCGTTATGTCCGAGAGATAGATAATCAGTGAACGATACTTTCTTCGGATCGAGAATAAACGAACGAAAAGCCCATGGAAGATCCTCGTAACTACTTGGTAAATGACTCTCGGGGTAGAAGCATGAGTCTTTGCGGTTGGCAATGTCTTTAGGTACGAACGGGAACGGCGAGTCTTCTCTTCCTTTTTCCTTTTCCCTTTTCTCGACGAGATATACACACGGATAGCGTATTTATGTACGTACGTACGTACGTACGTACATATGCATGTATCTATATCTACCTACTCCCCGGATACGTGCAATTTCAATAGGGAAGAATCGGTGTAACGAAGAGCCGAGAGAAGAGCGGAAATAACATGGTGCATCATCCAATAATTACGAATGCAATCGCGTTGACGTTTCCCGATGCGGAGACGCGGACGGAGATATCCGTGATTGTTGTACACGCGATAATATAAATTTTTATCGCGTATTTAGATATATATATATATATATATATATATATATATATATATATAACGTACGTGTACGTATGTATGTATACATATCTAGGTAGGTGGGGGATGGACCCGATGCGTAATTGATCTGTGTACGTTCGCGTTATTTTATTCCTCCTACAACTCCGGTAATTTTTTACGTAGTCGCGCGCGCGCGTTCGCTCGCATGAGAGAGAAAGAGAGAGAGAGAGAGAGAGAGAAAGAGAGAGAGCGATTGTAAAAGTTATTAATCGCGAAGTACCTACCTGTAATCTCTCTCCGCGATCAATTAAATACGGCAGATTTTGCAATATTTCAGTTAAATCGAAACGCAACCCGCCGGGAAAAAACGGTTGGGAGGCCATTGCCGTTGCGAGAAAGATCCTGCAATATTAATAAGCGCGAAATTGCATTTATACATTTTTAGCTCTAAAGAGTTAAAAGCATTTTGCGATTCAAGATATTTTGTCGAACAAAAGATAGCATTCATGACCCAAGATATACGTAAAAATAGATATTATGTAGTAAATATAGTCGAAAAACGTTATCGAGCTTTTCGGATTTCTCATATTTCGTTAGCCTTCTTTCAGTCAGTTTGCTTCAAGCGATGACGTTTGACACGTAGAGCTTTTTAAATTGTCGGATCGTCGACTCAACGATCTTGGTTAACATAAAAACAGGAAAAAGGAAGGGAAAAAATAATAAAAGAGAAAAAAATTTGTTTACCGAGGTCAAACGGATGATCGTAGTTTTTGCGTTTTCGCACGCACGTGTCGTCGTGCTACCGAAAGTGGTACGAGGGAAAGAGGAAAACAGAGAAACGAAGAGGAAGAGAGAGAGAGAGAGAGAGAGAGAGAGAGAGAGAGAGAGAGTTAGCATTGAAAAAAAAAAAACGGAGAAACGAAAGGGAGAAATCGAGCGTACTCTCGAAACGTACGAACGAACGCGAAGAGAACAAAATTCGAGGTTGGAAAGGTCGAATAAAAGGCAACAAATCCATTTTTACGTGATACATTCATCTAGACGCGCATGGTCCGATCGACGTTTTCTACGATAACTCAAGCTTTTCCTCTGGGCGATCCCTTTTGAAATCCCTTCCGAACGGGAAGTGTGCATCGCGTGGTCACGAAGCCGATAAAGAAAGAATCACGCTCACGGCCACTGGCAGCATCTCGTTTCGAGTAGTCTCTGCGATGAAAGATACGCACGATTTGCCTTTGTGCGTCGATTTAGACCGACGTGCTTGATCAAAGCTATTCTCGAACGCGTTGCACGTTTACGATTGACGAATTCTTTAACGTATCTACGTCGATATTATATGTAACATTCAAAGTTAACGAAAGTGGACAGGTTGTTTAGCAAAAAAGAAATTAAAAAAGAAATTAAAAGAAAATGCACACATACACACACACACATATATATATATAATATCGCGAAAGAATTGAAAATTTATACGTTCCTTATTACCAATAATAACGACGAAGGAAGGTTCGCGTGATAGGCCGACCTAATTCAAGATGGTCTAACAAGTTCGAGGAATATCATTTGACTCGTGCCAATTTACTTTCTTCCAATAGAGCATTACTAAAAGGTTTCTACGAAGTAGCGAGCGTGTTTCGAGTGCGGATAAACGAATGTATTTCGTCTATTACGTAGAACTAAAGACAAGTAACACTATACTCGTAAGTTTCGAGGATGATTTTTTGAGTTCACGCGTGATATTAACTCGATTAGATTATATTTTCTATCGGAACCTTTGTAAAATAGTAATACGATCGTCGAGAAATTTGTCATCGAGAGTCCACGCGCTATTCGTTGACGTTCTTCCTTCCCTTCGAAAGTATCAGGAGAGAC
Source organism: Vespula pensylvanica (assembly GCF_014466175.1). Taxonomy (NCBI): domain Eukaryota; kingdom Metazoa; phylum Arthropoda; class Insecta; order Hymenoptera; family Vespidae; genus Vespula; species Vespula pensylvanica. The sequence continues at coordinate 2,880,664 of NC_057691.1, read as the reverse complement.
AGGATAAGCGACGTTTCGCTATTAATAGAGAAAATCAGGCCAGGGGGAGCCTAGCGCTCGACAGTCAGCAGCGCGTGCAGAAAAGGAAGGGTAGAAAAGCTACGTGGAGAGCCAGCCGGACATCGGTAAGGGTGCCACGTATCGTGTGTATTCCAGTGCGTAAATGCATGCTAGCCACGTAAAAATCTTGTCCGCTCCTTTCGTGCTTAGTCTCTCGAGAACGGCCGATTTCGACTTCCCTCGTTCGAGAAACGCTTCCACGGAGGTGACTCGGTTCGCGTTTATCCGCGGATAAGTCAAGTCCCTTTGAAACGAGCTAACTCTAAATCGTTCTACGAGACTTTCGATAAAATCAAGAAGGCACGAAGGCCAGTACTTTTCGTGCCAGCGGAGACGCGTGTACGGGAAGTACACGAGGACTTTTACGTCGGAGTACTTTCAACATTGAAGAGTTCTCGTACGAGTCGCAACTCCGGCACCTAGAAGCCGTATACATTATAACTCGCAATTCCCAAGACGTGTAATTTATGGACGATAAGTGATCTCGATTAATTAAAAATTTATGCGTAGTCTCAACGTAGCGCTTGCTCGTTTGTACGCGAGTATGTATAGTAAGTAAGTAACCTCTCGTCGACGTACTCTCTACAAATATTTAGTCTGCGATTCGTCGAGAAGAAAAAGTAAAAAAAAAAAGAAAAGAAAAAATTAAAAAGGAAAACAAGAAAAAGAAAAAGGGAGAAAAAGATGATGAGGGGTGGGAAAAGTCAACGATACGGATTCATGCGATACGAAAACTGACAACGATAAAATTTGCAGGTAAGATATTTGCGTTCTTTACGAGAAAGAAAAAGACAGTGAGAGAGAGAGAGAGAGGGGGGGAGGTATATAGGATACAAAGCGCGAACGAGATTCTACGCTAAAAATATTTTAACGCGAATCGTTGGAATAATGCTGACGCGTTATCGGCAAGGACGAGTTAAAAACAAAATAAAAGAGAAAAAGAGAGAGAGAGAGAGAGCGAGAGAGAGAGGGGAAAAAAGAGAGCGAGAGAGGATACAGAGTAGATAGGTAGGAATATCCCATGCTACAATTCTCTGATGCAAAATCGAGCCGACGGCGCTGATAAATGTATCGTTGTAAAAATTAGCGCCGGTCGAACGTCGATAAAATTATAGGAGTCGGAGTTCCGCCTCTATGTCTCTCGGCGCGCCAATTTTATTATGTATTTACGCACTTATACACCCCGTATAACTACGCACCGCCCCGACCGAACAACCACGCGAAAGAGTATACGCGGGGGGATGACGGAGGAAGATGAGGAGGTGGGGACATGGTGAATCTCCCACCAACGCGGTCCAGGTACATCCCCGCTACCGAGCATCGAAGGGGGAAGCCATGCGTCTAGTACTAAAAACGTGGATCGATACTAAAATGCTTTAAAATCGCGGATTTTATATCTAACGCGGGCGGAAGGGATAGATGGAGAGGGAGTACGGGGAAAGGGAATGGTAGAGCGAGAAAGGAAGAGAGCGGTAAAGGGGGAGAGAGACGGATAGAGAGATAGAGAGAGGGAGAGAGATAGATAGAGAGATAGAGAGATAGAGTAAGAGAGGCTGAGTGAGATAGATGGAAAAAGGGAGAGAGAGAGAAAGAGAGAGAGAGAGAGAGAGAGAGAGAGAGAAAGATGGAGCTAGCCTAGGCCGACTCGGAAAGCGATTTGTGTGCGCGACACAACTTTACCACAGACTCATTTTTGCTTCGGCTACCTTTCTCGTTCCGTGCAGGACACGTTGTACCTATATTTTAACGCTTTCCTTGTATTACGAAATTTTGTATGATTATTCCTTTTTTTTCTCCCTTTTTCTCTATTTTTCTCTCTCGTTGTTTTTTTTTCTCTTTCTCTGTCTCTGTGTGCATCTCTCTCTCTCTCTCTCTCTCTCTTTTTTCCGTTTTTTGGTTTCCCGATTTTAACGTTATACTGTATTGAGATATTATCGTCGATATTCACCATACTTTTGTATCTCGATACGTATGTATTACGGCAATATCAATTTGTCGTGAATCGAGAGAGCGTAACGATAGCCGGGCATGAAATAAACGGTGGATTTATAATAAAATGCTTTATATTTTCCGGGTAGAGAGAGAGAGAGGGAGAGAGGGGGAGAGAGAGAGAGAGAGAAAAGAGATAGAGATACGCATTAAAATAAAAAATTCGCACGACCCTCGGTCTGGCTTTGCGAGATGATATTTATGCCCATTAAATTTCCAATCGTGTTTTTCGTCGATTCGAAATCTCGAATGATTAAACGTAGTAACGTATGTATGTATGTACGTAGATATCTATGTATATATTTACGTAGGTATGTGTATGAATTTACACGCGTATAACGCTCCGGGTTAAAAGCTACAGCTCACAACATATTATTTCTCTCGGTGGCTTTGTTTCCCTTGTAAAAATTATATTCTTCGTCGCATCGGTTTCGCGTCGTCTCGGAGTCAGCGTTCGCTTGTTTTCCGATTTACGGGCGGAGCCTCGTTAAAATTTCTAATTGTTAGGTTGCCACGACGCGGCCGTCATTATCTCGTCCACCTCCTTACGCATTTCATAATTTCCTCTAGGAGAAAAAGAGAGAGATGAAGATAAAAAGAAAGATAGAGAAAACGATGGCGGCTTTAATTTGTATCTCGTCGAGAAGAAAAAAAGAAAGAGTAGAAGCGAAAGAGAAGGAGTGAAACAAATAGGAAGAAAGAAAAAAAAAAGGGATAAACAAAGAGAGAACGTGTGAGGGAGAAAGAGAGAGAAAGAGAAAGAGGAGAGTCGACGCGAACGGAATGATGTGGAGAAATCCGGTAAAGACGAATCGCTTTAGACAAGACCTACGCAGCACCCCCGCGAGATTCTCGACAGGGTCGGCAGACACTCGAGAAAGGTGCAAAGGGCCGAAGGAGGCGCGTACGATACTCGCTACATAACTTTTCTTCCCTCCTATACGGAGTACCCCTGAAACGGTAAGTACGCGAGAAGGAGAAGGAGATATGGAGTGAGAAGGGTGAAAGAGCGAGCGAGCGTACGAGCGAAAAAGCGAGATAGAGATAGATACAGAGAGAGAGAGAGAGAGAGAGAGAGGGATAGAGAAAGAGAGAGAAAGGAAAAGGCAACGAGGGAGATAAGTACAAACTAGGGCCGGCGGGTGGCGGACGGCGGGGCGCCCCTTGTTTCATTCCGCTTTTTAATAAGGACCTCGTTTGGAACTCTAGGCTTTAAATAGATCAATACCTACGCACTTCATCCCTGGCAACGAACTCATCCACCTCCCGCTCGTTCCAGCCCCTGGCCACCCTTTTTACCCCGCGGTCTACCGCCCTCGTCCCGCGCTTTCTCTCTTTTGCTCTCCCGCTTGTAGTCTCTTTCCCTCTCTTTCTCTCTCTCTTTCTCTTTTGCACTAACGCTATCCGCTCGATCGCCGTCGCGTTGCGCGTCTTCCGTCTCCGTCGCTCTTTCCCTCCGCAAACTACTCGCGAGCGACCCACACCCTTTTTCGCAATTCCCCTCTGAGAGAGAAAAAGAGAAAGAGAGAGAGAGAGAGAGAGAGAGAGAGAAAGAGAGAGAGTTAGAGAGCAAAAGAGAGAAAGAGAGAGAGAGAGAGAGAGAGAGAGAGAAAATGCGCGCTCGTGCACGCAACTACGAGCACGATATTATCTGTGTGCTCTAACGTTAGTGGAAAAGCGATGGAAATATCACGTGTTCTCTTTTCCTCGCGACTGATAAAGAGAGTAAGAGAGAAAAAGGAGACCGAGGGAGATAGAAAAAGAGAAAAAGCAGTCGGTAGTCGGCGTTGGCATCGTCCCGCTTTTTCCCTTTTCCTACACTTTTTTCTCGCTTTCTTCGTTTTTTATTCCCCGAACGGCGTGGCGGCGCCAGCGAACCTTCCCCTCTGCCTCCCGCTTCCTCCTCGACCCCCTGCAACCCCTTGCCGTGGCACGGCCTCTCTGCGTGAATGGGCGAAATGTAGGTAGAAGCGTTTTCGCTTTCTATACGGCACCCGGCGAAAACGAGAGTCACGTACGCCTGGAGCACCAACGCCGACAGCATCACGCACCGACACACGTGGTCGGACCACCTTCTCCACCTCCTCTCTCCTATCACACGTTCTCTTTCTCGTTCACTCATTCTCTCTCTGTCTCTCTCTCTCTCTCTCTCTTTCTCTCTTTTTCTCTTTCTCTCTCTATTTCTCTTTCTCTTTTCCTACGGTCTTCCGTCAGTACGTACAAACGTAGGTACATACGTACGTACGTACGTACGTACGTTCATCCAACCGATGATATTCGTATGCGTCCATTAGCTGTATCTCTTTCTATGGCTCTCACTTTTTTTTCACGATTTTCCCTTTCCCCGCGTTCATTGTCACAATCTACCATCTCTTTCGCACTTACCTCGAGTAGGTTACGCGCGTATTCTCGCCTACGGATTTTCAGGGACACGCAAAAGAGAACGAGAAAGAGTAAAAAAGAGAAAAAGAAAGAAAATAAATACGGAGATAGGCAGGAAAAAGGCGGGAAGTTGGTGGCCCGGGAAAAGGATTCGAGATCGACTCGGTATATCTACGACTCGTGGTAGGTCTATCTAAATTCGTCTTTTGTTATCGATTCTTCGATGAAAATTTTGCGATAATCAATCGAGATAGAAGCATCGATTAGACGTTGAATATCGCGTTAGCGATACTCGAAGGCGAGTCACGTAATCTCGTGGCTGATGGAACCAGTGGAGGAGGGTGGTCAGGGTTGGATGCACGATTTGTATTTTTTTTAGGGTCGAAGGGGAGCGCCGATGAACGAGGGACCCGACTGGTGTCGGATTCCCTCACTCTCTTTCTCTTCCATTCCCGTTCTCTCTCTCTTTCTCTCTCTCTCTCTCTCTCTCTCTCTCTCTCTCTCTCTCTCTTTCTCTTTTGCGCGCGCGTTCTCTTCTTTTTCGCTTTCCTTCTCTTTCCCTCTTTTTTTTCACGGACGTTTGCGTCGGAAAGGGTGATTTGTCGACCTGACCTCGAGAACCGTGAGAGCGTCCTTGACCTATCGACGTCGACGCCCGATGCTCTTGACGCTCAACGTCGACCGCCGGAAGTACTGGCTATCTTTTCGCGCCTCCGCTTATACGATTGTTTCGTTTCCTCGTCTACATCCACTTAAAGGATCTAGACAATTTATACGTATGGATTTTTCCTATTGTTCTTTTAAATCAAACTGTATATGTATATATATATATATATATATATATATATATATAAACAAATATACATATATACGTTTTGCACGATAACGAATTTGATCCTGATAGTGCCGGTAAAAAGACCGCAAAGTGCTCGTATATTATTCAAAACTTATTAAATAGTAATTACTCGATATATATATATATATCGAATTTCCTCTGTAATTTTCTCTTTCCTCTCAAAAAAAAAACTGGAAAAAAAAAGATAAAAAAAAAAATAAAGAAAAGCATAAACGCCATTCGGAAGATTAGAAACAATGTGGACGATGAGAAAAGTATGGACCCTGGTGTGGTTCGCGTTGTCCTATCATTCCGCGAGGGACCCCTCCCCTCAGCCCATTCGTTCTCTCTGCTCTCCTCCCGATGAGTGAGTGGGTGGTGGCGGAGCGCCGGTCGAGCGGAGGAGATCGAGGATGAGGTGGAAGGGAAGAGAGGGACGGCGGATCGGGGCGTGCATACATCCATAGGCCGCGTAATTTCCGCGGGTCGCCGCAAAATCAATAAAAGAAACATTACATCGGCGGCTGGCAGTACTGAGCGGCACTGAGCAGCGGCAGGGGCCATGGGATTGGATGGGGAAAACGAGATGGGAATGGGTCGCGCAAGCGTTGCTAGAAACTCTATCGGTGGCGGGTATGGGACTATCTCTCTCGCTCGTTCTCTCTCTCTCTCTCTCTCTCTTTCTCTGCCTCCCTCTCTCTCTCTCTCTCTCTCTCTCTCTCTCTCTCTCTCTCTCTTTCTGTCTCTCTTTCTATCTCTCTTTCTATCTCTCTTTCTCTCTCACCTTTTCCTTGCTTCCGGAGAGAAAGAGAGCAAGAAAGACAAGGAGGAAAGGAAAGCGGCCGAAGGAGAGCACCAACGAGTCTTATGAAATATGGCCTCCTTACGTAGGATCCGCGATGCCGCCCCGTGGAGGAGAAAGAGGAGTGGGGGACGACCGGCGCGTTTCGTTCGAGAAAGAGAGAAGGAGAAGCCTACGAGAAGGAGATAAGTAGATGCCGAAGAGAAGAGAGGAAAATCGACCTATCCACGAGCACCGGAGGTTAAGAGTAAGAGAGTGAAAGAAAGAAAGAAAGAAAGAAAGAAAGAAAGAAAGAAAGAAAAAGATAGTATAGCAGGAAAGATCTATACGACCCTGGAGTATAAAGGAAGGAAGTATCGGTCGTATCTTCTCTTTCTCAACTACGTATCGTGCCTTTTGGATATGTCGCGAAGCAACCGCTTCGTTTCGCGATTAACGCATCCCTTTCGACCGAGGATATTCATCTCCTATCAAAAATATTCCATTGGCATTTGCGTTTCGCCTCACGATCAAGTTTTCTCGAGAAATAAATCTGTAAAAAGCATTGAGCTCTTGTTATGGTCCGATTGATGGTAAACCAGAAGCAAAATTAATTTAACTGGAAGTAACGTTAATTAGCGACTCGTAATAACGCGGTTATAAGATTACTCCCGGTATAATCAATGTTTTTGATAATATTACTGCACTCAATTTGAGTGAAAATTATAGTTAAGCTTTATGCTATCGTTTAACTTGATTCTACAACGTTCTCATACCGTAGGAATCGATTCAAGCTACGTTATTACTTCCTTCTTTCTTTTCCAATTTTTAATAATAGTAATAAAAAAGAAATAAAAAAGGAAAAAGGAAAAAACAAATTCAAAATGCATTTCGATAAGTTCGTTTTCGAGAAATCGAATAGACGGCGATGATCAATGCTCGATAAAAGACGGCGTTGGATTCGATCGAGAGAGACAGCAAAGTGCGTCGTTTCCAACTTAGGTAAGTCTTACAAGAAGACACCTACGCGAGTATCGGTTTCTCGAGGGAAGAAAGGGGGCAGCTTGTTTCACGAAAGACCGAGTTCGAGTGGATACAATCGAACGAGACGGTCGATAGATAGACAGAGAGAGAGACAGAGAGAGAGAGAGAGAGAGAGAAACGAAGAGAAAGATAAAGAGAGGAAGAGAGAAAGAGAAAGAGAAAGAAAGAGAGAAAGAGGGAGAGAGAGAGCACGAATGTAGTACGTAAGAGCAACAACACAGATGCCAGGGGTATAAACGGAGAAGGAAATGAGAAAGCCACCCTGCGGAGGGCCGCACAAAAGGGAAAGGAGGGGGAAAGTTTGTCCGTCACTCAACGTGGATATTTACGCGGGGCACTACCATCAATGGGGTGAGCAACATAAAGGAATCTCCTCAATCTCCTCTTCCCTCTTACCCTTTTACGATCTCTTGCGGTTACCATCTCGGTCGACTGTTCGTTCATCGACACGTTTTCGAGCGATTGTTTCGTACCATGGCAATGAGCAGTCACGAATGACCATTTATCTACCCATCTCGATCTCGCATTATTCGAGATAGAAGAACTCCGTTGTATTCATTTTACGTTCCCTTGCTTAGAAATAGAAAATATCCTGAAACGGAGAACACGGGATGACAAATTGTCTATTGGGTATCTGGTGATTACGGGAACGAAAGATAAAATACTATCGACTTAGATATTTTCTTGAAGATTTCAAGGCTCTGATTTGTCTCAAGTACGAAGGGTGAAGAACGTCCGTACGTTTACGGTCCGATGTACTGATTCGTATGGATAGTCTGCGACGGTGATAACGCGTTCAAGAGTGATCCGTAATCCGTTAGCGTCATTTCGTATTAAAGGAAACGGAAAGTCAGCGAGACGAGAATTATTCCGATCGATAGTGCCTATCGATCCGACGAAGAACATTGCAAAGATAAAGCGAACTGGGTCACGATATAAATTAAGTGCTATCTCGGTAAGCCGACAAGTAAAATAAAAGAAAAAGAGAAAGAGAGAAGGAGAGAGAGAGAGAGGGGGGGGGTGAGTAGGTGACGGGAGAAAATAAGAAGGAAAGAAAAATAAAAGGAAACTCCTGAGTTTTCAGGCCTCTACTAATTACGATGTCGCCCGCAAAAAAGTAAATTAATCCCTCGTTTTACCGAGGATAGTTACGACATGGATGAGAGCCGCGTTGGAATATACAAGAGTTCTCTCAATTTTTCGTCGTCGTACCTACGACGAAAGATCGACGATTGATCCTTCGAATAATCGAACGTCGTTCGATATATTTGTTGTCAGTGCTCGATATCCGTCGCTTTACCTTCCGCTTTCGTTAATTATTTTCGTAAATAGCGTGACAACGAGTTGTCAAAGAAACAGAGTTCGAAGTACTCGTTCGAAAGTGTCTTTACGAATAAAAGCTTATTTATAGCAGAAATATCGCGCGAGTTACTTCCAAGTCTAGCGCTCTCAGCAACGTTGTTCTCGTTTTCCGATCATAAAATATACCGTTCAATGTACTCTCTTGACACACTTTTGTATCTACGAATTTTACGCGAAATTATCCTGAAAATTTTACTAGTATCTCCGTTTACCAACGGCACGTATTAGTATTTAACGACATACAATGACGATCATACGTTCCTATAAATGAAAACTTCTCATAAGCTCGCTCGTTAATAAGATGTACAGAGCGAACGATATCTATTGCAGGTTACTCGTTAAAAATGTTTAATTATAGCGGACAAGCTCGACTTACTTCGTAGAAATTATCCTGAATTCCCGATCTCTAACCCGTTGTATTTTTCATTTCTTTCGGACGTTGCTCGCGGTACGGAGGCTAAAAAATTAAGAGTACGCTCGATTCGGACTGGATAATGTCGGTGGATAAAATAAGTGACTTCGGGAACATCCTGACGTATGAACGCAGGTGGTTCGCGACGCCGTCGTTTAATACTTTGTTACTTGTATATATGTAGGTGGAATTAATTATTATAACGTATTTTTTCCTTGCTCTCTCAACGATTTCTCAATTTAGCGATAATAAAAGGTGGAAATATATGTAATGTACGATATCCGGTAGCGATGATGTGGTACACATATCTACATATGTATCAAAAAGATAAAACGAAGAGGACAAGACGACATATACGAGGCAAGTTTATATACTGTCCTGTAAAATGGCACGATTACCATTCGTGGACATCTCGATGTTCGTTTGCACATCGTATTCCGTAAGAAGGAACGTGGTCAAACCGACAATCCAAATGGAATATCTTTACGAACCGGGTGCGAACCATCGTGATCCTTCGATAAATCCTCGAATTTTTATTATTCACATGGTGTAAATAAATGTTGTAAGCTGTATGTTCGATGTAATCGTTGCCAATACACTACAAATTAGGACTTTGCCTTTTTTCTCGTTATCGAAATGAAATTAATGAGTGAGAGGAAACCTGACGATAATTAAAGGGAGAAAGAGGAAGAGAGAGAAGAGGGTGAGGGGAAAGAGAGAAAGAAAGACGGACAGAAGAAAACAGAGAAATATAAAAAAAAACTTATTGGGAATAGAAATTTCAGAAATCCATTTTTAACATAGAAGGTTTACAAAAGAGAAAAATAAGAATCAATTCTCGGTCGATGTTGTCCCGTCGAAGGGGTGTTAAGCAGTTCGTCAGGGTTACCGGACTATTTTCATGTCGTTGCGACGTGTTGCGACGTTTTATCGTGCGAATTATCCCCGCACGAATCTCAGATAACGGCCGAGTCGCGTGTAGACGCGTTGCGTACCCTCTCTCTCTCTCTCTCTCTCTTTCTCTCCCTCTCTCTGTCTCTCTCTCTTTCTCTCCCTCTCTCTGTCTCTCTCTCTTTAGATCTCTATATACTATACGTACGAAGGTACGTGTGTGCATGCTTTAGCACGACGTGCGTGAGCAATTAGTTCGACGCTGCATGCAGTCGAGCGAATGCACGAATGTTACGTTTATCGAGCTCGCCCTTTCGACGACGACGACGACGAGGACGACGACGACGACGACGACGACGACGACGACGACGACGATGACGATGATGATGACAACGACGAAATAAATCCTTTTTTTTTCGAAGCTTGCGAAACAACGTCATTTTCGACTATTTTTCGATGGGATATAAAATACGTTCGTTTCAGGAAATCGCTGAATTTGGTAACGGCCGTTAAGCTTGATGTCGGCAGACAGTTAACGTGATGTTGCGTTATATCCTACTCTCTCATTCTCTCTCTCTCTCTTCCTCTCACTTCTGCCTCTCTCTGTCATTCTCTCTCTCTCTCTCTCTCTCTGTTTTTATTACGCTCGTTTTAAATAAACTTCATTAGCACATTATGAAAGTTACAAGTAAAAGCTTTTCCCCGATCGCGTGAAAAAGGGGGAGAGGAGTAGGGTGGAAGAGAGGGGAGACAAGTTCGATGCGATACTTTTACCTTGTATGATATGTCCGAACGAATTTTAGCATAATAAAAAGGAGGATTCGTGGATAATCGCGTCGATAAAACTACACCGTTCTCAACACGTATTCTCTTTAATGCTCGATCGAAAAGATTAATAATAACGAGCTAACTATGTATACGATCGCTATCATTCTCATCCAAGGGAAATATGAAAGATAGAAGGAAAGAGAGAAAGAAAAAGAGAAAGAAACAAGGAGAATAAAAAACGAGAGATAAGAGGAACATACCTATACAGAAAAAGAAAGAAAGAGAAAAGAAAGATGGGGAGAAAAAAGAAAAAGAGAAAGAGAGAAGGAAATTTGCGAACCACTGAAGAAACTAGTCGCCGTTGGTAGGATCGAAGCGGGCGAGAGTCGAAAACCTTCTGTGAACCCTACTTACCCCCCACCACCGTCCGGTGCGACTGCTTTCTTTCGTTCCTCGATGGGCCCGTTCGAGGCTCGATGGCCGGGCCAAGCTGCAGGCTCGGGGCCTAAAATGCATGCTAGGTTCTCGTTTCTCTCTCTCTCTCTCTCTCTCTCTCTCTCTTTCTCTCTGTCTCTCTCTTTCTCTCTCTTGACATACGAAGACTCGGTTGGACGAGGGAGAGGAGAGAAGAACGCTGAGAGAGGGTGAGAGGAAGGAACGCGTTGCTAGGCGTCTTCCTCTCGTTGCTAGGGCCCCGCGACTCGGTGCCCCTCCCGGCTCCGCCCCGTAGCAAGCCACCGCTCCAACTCCACGGAATAGTCCCAAAATGCATCGGTGCCACACGGTCCTCCCGTCCCTCTAACTGCTGCCTCACCCGTCGCGCAATGTACGCCTGAAAGAGAAAGATAGAGAGAAAGAGAGAGAAAGAGATAGAAAGAGAGAGACGGCCGATCCGAATGGCTTCGAGTTTCCACTATGACTCCTCTTACCATCGCTCTAACCAAATTCACCAAACATCGACTGACTTCTCCTCCGTCCTTTCTTTCTCTCGTTTTTCTACGTTCTTCTCTTCTCTTCTCTTCTCTTCTTTCTTTTCTTTTTCTTGTTTCTTTCGATTCTCTTTTTCTTTTTTTTATCACCTATCTCCGATGACATCGAAGCCTCTTCTTCTTCTTCTTCTTCTTCTTCTTCATCGGCCTCGTTCCTTCGATCTAATAATTTTTTTCCTAAAATTTATACCATTTGTCATACACGCTGTTACACGCCCGTTACTCTTTCTCTCTCGACACAGATAACGTGTAATAGATATAATCTAATTTATATCGTTACAAGGGCGGATGCGTGGGCCAAGCCTATTTTAGATGGAACAGCCTAAATGCAATTTATTCCTCTCGCTTCGCGTTTGTCTTCTCTACTTCTCCGCTCTCCGGTTGCTGCCGCTTTCCTTGCCTTCTTCTTTCCCCTAGTTACGCGTCGACTCCTCCTCGTTGGATAATTTCGATCTCTCTATCTCTTTCTTTCTCTGCCTTTCTTTCTCTTTCTTATACGAAACATACGTAGTAGAAGTATCTTGCTATGCTCTTTCTCTCTCTCTCTCTCTCTCTCTCTCTCTCTCTCTCTCTCTCTTTCTTTCTCTTCTACCAAAGTTGCGATCTTCAATTTTTGGCCCCCTCCCCCCGCCCTTCTCTCCCACTCTCATCAGTATGGCGGAGCAGCCATCTTCTTGTCGTTGCCCTCGTCACGTATCGTCGAAAGTACACGGTAGTTTCTTCGTTTTTGTTTTGTTAGTTCTTTTTTGGTTTCGTTCAAACGATCGTTATACCAAACCTCGCACTTACGAGAACCTTCTCAAATTCTTCTTTTATAGAAAGGCTTTTTTGCGTCTCGGAGAAAAGAGAGAAAGAGAGAGAGAGAGAGAAGGAGAGGGATTGAAGACCGATTTTCGTCGCACGAACGAACTTAGTTCGAGAGGATACGATCGATAACGATTGATCGCATAAAATTCGCACCTGGAGTTCTTTGTTCGTTGAGTCTGTTCGATCGGTGGTGGACGCGTAGGGTGGTCAATGGTAGGTCGTAAGAAGCATGGAGATCGCGAGAAATCGCGGCTCGGGATACAAATCGATATATCGCAAAATCACGACTAATACACGCGTGTAATAAGACGCCCGTCTCGTGTTGTTTCGTGTCGCGTCACGTTTATCGTGGCTCGGACGCGAGCGTGAATGGCATTAACAAATAATGGAATACGAAAGAAGCCATACGAGACGTCGACGAGGTATTTCATTATTAATGCGCGTACCTATATATCGTATCGGCTAGTCGCTAAACGGTAAGTTGAGAAGAAGCGACGGCTAATCGTTCGAATCTTTAAATACTTAGATATATGCCAAGTGCGATCGCACGAGCATGACTTTGTTAACCGAGTTTCTTTCTAATCGAAGCTACGTAATCGCGTTTAAACGTGTAATACCTAGTAACATTCATATACGTAATTACGTATGCGATTAAATAAAATTTAGTAAATCGTACGAGGACGATGACGACAACGACGACGACGACGACGACGACGACGACGACGAAGAGGACTAGCTGCGGCCCTGTGTCTTTGCTAGAATCCCCTCTACCAAGTTTCGAGGCTGCACCTAAAAGCACTATCCCTTCGTGCTGGCGGCCGTTGCAGCGGCATGGCCCTCCCCACCAAGCTTGCATTCCTCCTATTTGGGTCCCCACCATCGGGTCCGAAAAGTGCAACGGCCTAAATTCACGTAGGGGAAGTTACCAAGGGCCTTGGGCTTCTCCCACCCGTTCCCCGGTGCAACAACCTAATTTCTAGACCCTCTCTCCCTACCCCCACTCCAATCTCCTCGTACTCTTCATACTCTTCTCCCTCTCTTTCTCTCTCTCTCTTTCTCTCTCTCCCTCTCTCTCTCTCTCTCTCTCTCTCTCTTTCTCTCCGCTGCCACCGCCCGCACGGAATCATCGTGCCTCTTCTACTTAATGCAATCGCTAGTCGGTTTTCGGTGGCGACCCTTTTCCTCTCCTCTCTCTTGGCCATTTCCCTTCCTCCGTGAGTGCGCGCACGCTCGCCACAGCCTTCTTCTCTGCACTCTCTACTCTTTCTCTCTACTCTCTCTCTCTCTCTCTCTCTCTCTCTCTCTCTCTCTCTCTCTCTCTCTCTCTCTTCTGTCAATCGCTCCTTCTCCCCTCCCGGTCCCCTCCAAAAGCCCCTTTTCTTATTCCCTCTCGTCGTCGCGCAATCGTGTCCGCTTACTAGCGACTCGTGGATGCAATACGATGCCATCGTACTACAACATCGCGGCAAAGTCCCGCTCTCTTTCCTTCTTCTTCTTCTTCTTCTTCTTCTTCTTCTACTTCTTCTTCTCTTTCGTTTCTTCGTCCTCTTCGTTCATCCTTACGGAAAACGATTCGTCGTTCTCATATAATTTCTTTTTAAAATAGATTTCTCTTCGCGAAAGTCAAGTGAAGCATAGCTGATTTTCTACAATTGATTTTTTAAGAAACTTAAGATCGTTCGGTACTCGTTCGATATTTGTATCGATAAAAGAAAAGATTTGTCATCGTTCGTGTGTGTGAGAGAGAGAGGAGGGGGAGGGGAGAGAAAGAGAAAGGGAGGGGGAGATTCGTTGGATCAAAAACGATCGATCCTTTACACCATTGGAATTCCTTTCGAGTCGGCTTCTCGATCGTTACGCAATTTACCAAAAGAAGCTGAGCACCGGGCTGGCCGCTTTCGCCGAGAGAGAAAATCTACGTCGCGGACGTAGTCCTTGCAAAAGGTGTAAAGTATAAAAAAAAAAAAAAAGAAAGAAAGAAAGAAGATAAAAAAGGAAAAAAAACAGAAAGAAAGAAAGAAAGAAAGAAAAGAGGAAGAGAAAAAAAAGAAAAAAAGAAAAAGATATGGAAGAAGCGTGGGACTCTTTCTCTACGATGGTATCCACGTAGGTATCGAAATTTTCGCCGAAATTAACCTAACGACTAGAACGAAAGATTGCGAGGAAGAAAGCTCCTCGGGGGCTTATTCGTTGGAGCCTGATTAGGCTGTTAAAAAATCGCGCTGGCGTGCAGACCTTTCTAGACATTGTTGCAATCGTAGAAATTGGGATGAAGGATCGTTATCTTCATCTTCTCCTTTCTCCCCTCATTCTCTTTTACATCGATGTTCCACGCTCGCACGGGAGCTTCGCGAGTGATCGTTCTCGAGAAGAGAGGTAGGAAGGCAGATAGGTGGATAGGTAGGTAGGTAGGTAGGTAGGTAGATAGGTAGGTAAGTAGGTAGGTAGGTAGGTAGATAGATAGATAGGTATACGCAACCCCGATCGAATTTTTCTTCTCCGCTTTTCTCTACTTGTCAACAGCGAGCATGACTTTCATTCGACTGTTATTTGAAAGAGAAAGACTGTGTGAATGTATACGTTTATGTATGAGAGAGAGAAAGAGAATCTCCTCTCAAAGCACAACTCTCAGACAAGAGAAGAACTCCTGGTTGGCTCTTGCACGCTTTCGAATTTCACGCGGAAATCGGCCCATTTCGGCGCGCCTCTTTCGTTTTCGAAGGCATTTCACCGTTCGAAATCCTTCCTCTCTCTCTCTCTCTCTCTCTCTCCTGCTCTCCCTCTCTCTCGTTGCCATCCTACTGCTCCTTCCTACTTCTACTCTCTCCCTCCTTCTCTCTTTTCCTTTTCTTTTCTTTCTTTTTTCTTCTCTTTGTTTCTTTTTCTTTCACCAATGGAGTAATACTCCATCCTCCTCTTTCTGCACCCGGACAAAACTGTCCTGCCATCCGCGTTCTATGGCGAAAAGAGCCAACTCGAAGAAGAAGCTTTCTTTCTCATCGCGCGTTCTGCGAGAGGAGGATCAACGGCCGGACAAAAGTTCTTTGAGCCGAGGACCACCTGCCCGCGGATACGAGCCGCCTCGGTCCACCCCTCCCTCGCCACCTCTACTACATCCCACCCCTCTCCTTGTATTGGCATCGGTGCATTGCCCCTTCGGTTGACTTGGCTTAGCCACTTAGAACCCGAACTTGTTCCCCGAGGATCTCGGGAAAACGCCTAAGCAAACGCCCGTTAACTATGGCGGTTGTGTCTTCCTCCATACCTATTCTTTTTTCTTTTTTTAGTTACCTTTGATTTCCTACTCGTTAATGAACTCTTCTCAAATCGTTCTTTAACGGTTACACAAGACAAAATGAATTTTAATGGAATACTTTTTAGTATTGCCTCGAACGTTCTTCTCCAATTTAAATGGATCTTTATTATATCAAGTAGTATCAAGAAGAATAGAATTAAAGAATGCATCGTTCAGAACGTATTTTTCAATATGCTCGAATTGTATTTTACCTTGAACGTCTTTATTGCGATTTATACATAAATACGAATTTGAAAAACATTGCGAAAAAGTCTATACATCGATCCGTAACATTTTGTAAACACCAAGGGATGAAGCGAAGGTTAAACTCGAGGACTTGAGTCATGAGATCGGTTTAACATCATAATATAAATAAAGACGAAATCTCAAAAGACAAAAAAATTCGTGACCACTTCTTAGCTGATGTATTCGTTTACGGTCGAGCTCGGCTCACACACTCATACGCTTTCAGCGTACACAACGTACAGGACGCTTGCACGAGCCGCTGCTTGCACGAGACGTTTGCATGCTCCTCTCGGGGTAGGCTCGCTCGTTGCGTGCGCATTGCGTGCACGGAGCAGGCCGACCATAGGATGCCGAAACTTTATTTCCAGAATGTTTGATTTGAGAAAGAAATAGCCGTGACTCGTTCGCCCGAAAGGTTTTTGCCTCCCGTAAACTACGCCTAATTTAAGAGGTTCTTGAACTTGCCTTGCAGTGAGCGAGTAAAAGAGAAGGAGAGTGAGAGAGAAAGACACAGAGAGAGAGAGAGAGGGAGAGAGAATCAAAAGTTTTGTATTGGCTTCGGAGAAATTTCAATGTTATCAATTTCAATGAAAACTCTCGTACGCCGTGAGAGACTCATTCTTACCTATGTTTATTTTGATTGTATCATCGACTTTTTCTATGTTTCTTTCGTTTCTACGTATATTCCATCGCAAGTTCATTTGGAGGAAGACGACGACCGGATCAAGAAGGTAAATTAGAGTTCGTAGAAGAGGAAGAAAAAGAAGATGGAGGAGAAGGAGGAGGAGAAGAAAAAGAAGAAGAAGGAAGAGGAGGAGAAGAAGGTAGAGAAGAAGGATAGGAGAACGACGACGTCGTTCTTTGACGAGCGAAACCGCGAGCAAAAGGAACGACACGGAAGCGTGAATACGATTCTACCGGACGGACCGGCGAATTCTCTCGAGCTGAGAATTTTGGCTTGGCCCGGGCTCTCGCCCGGTCACGGCTTCGTGAGCCCGCTCCGACTTTTTCCACTCTTCCTCCCGAACGCGATTGTTTCGTTGCATCCTGCCGTCTTGCACTCTCCCACAAGAGTTTGGGAACGGAACGAGTCTTCGTACTTTTCGGCGATTCCTATCTACGAGTCGAACGGATAAGGCGCGAACAACGCCTTACCAGGACAACTCCTCGTCCTACCAAAAATCAGATAGGTAATTCTAGTTTTCTTTTCTTTTCTTTTCTTTTTTTCCTCCTCTTTTCTCTTTTCTTCTTTCTTTTTTCATGTACGAGAATCAATTAATTCGATTTTTACAATCGCTTTGTTATCGTTGCGAATTAAGGAAACTTTCAAAGGTCTAAAACGGTTTATCTGCGTTTATCGCGACATTCGCTTAAATAAAAGATAAGATTTTTCAAATTGTTAAGAACTGACAGCAACGAACGAACTTTAGATCATAATAATCCGTCCTATCGCATGTTTTGAGATATACTCGTCCGAACAATAGATTCGACATATACGAAACTAAACATAGCGGGAGTAAGTAAGTATTTACGTCGCGATAAAGTGACCGCTAATTGTCATCTATAAAATCGCAGATAATAATACTCATTCACGTCGACGAAGACGCAAGAAATCTTACCTACCGTACGATGACCTTCCGAACGGGATACGTCCGGGGTCCATGTCCTTTCCAATTTCGTCAATCGAGTCCTTATGGTCACGACGAATTGGTCGGTCAGGTAGGCGATTGTCTGAAAACAATAGCAAAGTTTCAAACAAATCTTTGATATATTATATTGTCTTTTACATAAACAATTCGAACGAATGATATATACATATATTTATGTACATATATATATATATAAATCTATATAAATTCTCCATCGATATGGTCGTTAAACAGAACTGTTGAGAAAATTCGTTTTACGAATATGCGGAGGTTTTTATGAAAAAGGACGAGGACAAAAGCAGGCAGCGATTGCAGCAACAGTAGCAACAACAGCAACCAGTAGTCGTCACTACTACTACTACCAAACGAGATCGCAATATATGTGTCAGGCGTTTCGGTTGATCCGTCTCGCTTCGGGGAATATTGCGTTCCGATTGGCCGTACCGTCGGAAATCGCGGATGATAAATATTAATTATTTTTGTTTACCTCTCGACGGTGCGGCGCAGCATTAATAACATTTCGATCTTGCTCTATCCATTTTGCGGCCCTCCTCTTCTACCCCAGGCAGCCCCGGCCGGCCAGGAGCAAGACTACGGGCCGGGTGGTAACAAACGAAATTGTTAGTTCATGCCGTTTGGTCTCGCTCTGCAAAAACATTGGAACAACGGGTCCGGATCCTTCCTCCTACTCATTCCCAACAACGTTTTCAGCGTATGTGTGTGTAAGAGAGAGAGAGAGAGAGAGAGAGAGAGAAAGGAGGGGCAGGGAGAGGGTGAGGATGGTAACAGTCGCACAATGATCGTCGCGCGAATACGTAATTTTCGCAAACAAAGTAGTCGTGCAAATAATAAAACGCGCGTGTTTACCTTGACCGATGTGTTCCGCGAGCTCAACGAATTTAATTGCAATATCGACTAGGGTATATGCATAACCCGGACGACGAAATTCGGTTTTAGGCATTCTCTCTACCTACCTCCCTTCCTCCCTCCCTCTTTCCTTCTCTCTCTCTCTCTCTCTCTCTCTCTCTCTCTCTCTCTTTCTCTGTCTCTCTCTAGTCGCATTCGCATCGAGGGTGGCGCGAGTAAAATCGCCGGCATCGAATGCCGAATCCGCGCCAGGGGTTCGACGCAACCCAGGCTAATCCGGTGAGCTCGATCACCGGATGATTATAATGGCTGTTGTCTGCTTTCGATCTTTCGAAGATTCCTACAGGTACGAGAATATAACGTTAATGAAAGAGAGTAATTAGCGATCGACGTATTGTCTCGCTGGATTCATTATTGTTACGAGTTTAGGACGCACGGAAAAAAAGAAAAAATTGGAAAAAGGAGAACGGATTAAAATTATTATTGCTATTGTTATTGTTATTATTATTGTTATTATTATTACTATTATTATTATTATTGTCGTTGTTATTATAATTTTTATCTTTTTTTTCTATCCCATCGGAACAAATGTATACGAATTTCTCGTGAAATCACGAATTGTTTATTATCTAATTTCCAGCGTAACGCGAGTTTAGCGAACGAAGTAGACGAGGGTGGAGGGTAATAAAAGGTATATCTTGATGAGGTCGGTTCCGCGCGTACCAAGGTCTACGAATTTCATTGTTACACGGACGCTCACAATTAGAGGCTCGCGTGCGTCCTGCGAGAGAAGGCTCGCGTATCGCCGTTGAAACCGGTGAAAGGAAGTCGAACGATGGAAAACGATGGAGGGACAAGTTGGCGAGAACTTTCGACTTGGCTGGACACCCCCGAAATTTCTTTTCTTCTTTACTTCAGACAGACACACAGTGAGAGAAAGAGAGAGATAGAGAGATAGAGAGATAGATAGAGAGAGAGAGAGAGAGAGAGAGGGGAGTCGATAAATCATTAAAAAAAGAAAGAAAGCGTTTTCAATCGATGCCAATTTTCAGCTATCGAACATTCTGCGTCATCATTCGTCGCGATCGTTTTCTTGCAAATACCTTATCGCGTTATTCTATATTTAAGTTCAATGCCAAGTGGTAACAAACTTTCATTACGCCGAGAGAGAGAGAGAGAGAGAGAGAGAGAGAGAGAGGTGTGCGATTATCGTAGCGATGATCGAGTCTACGTTCCTCGACTTTGTTCGTTCTTCTTAAAAAGAAAATATAAAAGAACAAAGGAATACTGACAAGAAAAAAAAAAAGGAGAAAAGGAAGAAAAGAAAAATTCGGATCTCGGCGATTCGACTAGCTAGCTAGTACTTAGAGAAAGCCAACTACATTGTGTTGACACTTGGGAAATTTCAAGTATGCGCTGGATGCTTTGCCATGACCGTACGCAAACGCGTACGCGCTTTTCTTTGTCTCTATTGAAAAATTCTATGCATCCTGGAGCAGCCGAGAAAACGTGGAAACGTTCTAATGTACGCCGTGCTTTCACCCTCTCCTCTCTATCCCTTACCACTCCCTCTCATACCTTAGACGCGGATATACGTTATGTAGGAGTCCCACTCGGGGTATCCCTATGTACAACATGAAAAAACACATGCGTCCTTTCCTTGCATCCTACGGTTAGGTATTTACGAATTTACTGAAAATGAAAATAAAAGCATCGTGGGTGGCGACGAGGGAGTCTAGCGAGAGGGTGGGAAAGGAGTGAAGTGCATCGTTAAAAGCAAACGTACATACGTGTATTTAGATAGGTAACACACGTACGTAGTCGATGAGTTCTCAAAGCGTTCGATCGGCGCCGTTCGAGAGGAAAATAACGTGTTGTTAACGATAAAGTAAAGATAAATTGATATTAACATCATAATCGAGCATCAGGAATCGAGAGTATTGTCGTGATCGTGCGACAACGATTACTAAATACGAATTTCCATGGTCAGCGATTTGCATTACAAGCTATCATCCTGGTCGTACCTTTTTATTTATAAATACGAACGCCGTGGGGCGTTCCGTTTTGAAGGCGCTCGTTTTCGAAGTGTAACGATCTTATATAGATACGTACACGAACGTAAAGGTTACGTTGAATATATACGTTAAGGCAGCACGAATTGCGTTTACATTGAACTCATGGTTAGATATGTCCTAATTATAATTATCTCCTACTGGCTATTCGTATAATTAATACACACATGCATGCACATACACACACACACGCGCGCGCGCGCGTACGTACACACATAAGTACACATACACGCACGCATACAGGATTTGTTTGCTCAACGAACACGCTACGTAATGGCATATTTAACAAAAGCTTTTTGACGAAATTCGTAAGGAAGCGCATAATAACTCAGTCTTTGGTTGCGCTTGAAAAAGAAAAAAAAGGGAGAACCGATCCCCACGTTCTCGAACGATCAGATAATCGAAAGTAGAGCAAAGTTGATCGCGATTATAACACCAGGAGGTTATCGTGTGAAAATATCTTTTCCTCTGGAATAAGTGAAAATCCTTTGAGGAGAGGAACGAAAAAAAAAAAAAAAGAACCGCACTCTGTTCAGCTCTGTGACCGTTTCCGAAATAGCTTCGCCGAGAAGAGAGAATAGGTTTAGAGATTAAATCGAAGTCTAATAAATAATTGTATTTAAAAAGTAGTACGTCTCGTCGTTTATATACCAAGGTCTCTTCTTTCTCGGACGTGCAATCATCATGACCCGAATTCTTTCCTCGAGAACTACCAATATTTGTGTAATTATAAAGAGCACGACGTTTTCTTCGTAATTTACTTATTGTGTTTGACGAATTTGCGAAACGTTTCTGCGGATACGTGAAATACGTTGAAAAGAGAGTTCCTATATGTATTAAATAATAAATTCGACGAGTATATTGATTAAGAAAGTCACGAACGCGAGTTTATCGTCAACGGACGATCGCGAATCGTTCGAAAATGAAAACGATAACCCCTTTCGTTCGAAGTTAGACGTGCCAAGACGAGAACTGATCGTTTCTCTTACGAAGAAACGACGATGACTTATATCGCGTAATTACGCGAGAAATTGGAGAAGATATCGTAAGAGGATTATCATCGCTTGATTCTTCAAATAAAAAATAAAGAAGAGACAGAGAGATAGAGAGGAGAAAGACAGACAAGCAAAGAGAAAAAGAAAAAAAAATATATATATATAAAATAATATTACGGTCGAAGTATACAAATACATATGAGATATAAAATAATATTACGGATTAATTTTTCATGATATCCTTACGTCCGTACGACCAAAGGACAGGTGTTCATGTAAACTCTTGCGACGAGTTTAACGTATGCACCGAGCCGTTGTCCATTCTAAAACGAAAATCGCGAAAGCTATCTGGTTTTTCTGGTGAAAGTAACTTTATCGGCACGAGAAATCTCAGGATAAATCGTCGCGTTAATACACCGCGTCGCGTTCAAGTGCGTTTAACGTGTAGCGAAAAACACTCCGGTTTTCGAGCACCCTTTTACGTTGGATAAAATTCTCTGTCGGTCGAATATACGAGCAAGATGTAAAAATGAAAATTTTACTTCTTATTAGCGTACTTAGACTTTAAATACTTTATATAATTATCGTTTTCCTTCCGAAAAAATATCTTCGTTGATGTACATACGTGTAACAAGTAAGTACATCGACGGTACAAAGTATACAAATACATACGTGAACATTTATATACATGTACGGCCGAATTATGTACGTATGTAATTTATGCAACGGTGTCGCGAAATCTGCAAACGAGTCTAAAAATCGCGTAGCCTCTATGGGCCTTGCTTCGCCGATTTCATAACCAACCGTGTCCTTGCGTCATCGAGCGAAACACTTCGATCGACGACGATTCCGAACGATCGAGTCGACCTCGAAGAGTTTGCCGGCCCGTTCGCCGATCGACCACACCTAGCTTCTCTAACCCGTATCATCTCAATTTTTAGATACCACAACTATCTGTCTAATCAATCACAACAGGTAAATGTCTCGAGTCACCGTGTCCCATCGCTAGTTCGTCCGGTATAGAACTTCCATCGTTTATTTCGATCGAGGATAGAATAAGAAAGGAAAACATCGTCGCAATAGGATAGAACGTCACTGTTTTCTCAGATATTTCGTGAAATATCTAATCTTACGATGCAAAAAAAAAACGAAAAAGAAATACAGAATGAAGTTTTTAAACTGTCTTTACATTATGACCACTTGTGTACATAAGAAAAGCAAGGAGATAGTATTCATTATAATCATAAGATCTTTAATATATATATATATATATATATATATATATATGAAATATATTGTATAATATATTATATATCTTTGATATATATATATATACACAGCATATATATACATATATACATATATATAATATATAATATATACTTATGTATACACAAGTATACATATATATATATACATTATGCATATGCATATATATATACTTAAAAGTATATATATATATATATATATATTTTGTCGTTTCCGCATGCAACGGGCTGCGTCGTCGTTAGCATCGACGTCGGTTATACATACGTGTAGTTTTGGTCGGACATCCGGTACCGCTTTCGCCGGTGAATTTATTTATTATTTCGGAGCTTCGTGGGCCGAGCAAGTACATACGCATACTTGTATGCATGTGTGTACGTGCGTGTGCGTATATGCATGTGTGTGTACGTGTGTATGTTCATATGGCATTGCATGGCTGACGGGCTCCCGGCAAAACTCTTGCCTCGAATCACGAACGGACGGGGACGCACTTCCGCTTCTTCATTATGCGTTAGAACGAACCCGCATATAATTGGAAGGTAACGCACCGAATTAGGGACCAGGCTGCTCCTTTTATCGAGCAAATTGCAGGAGCGCGAGAAGCGCTTCCTGCTTTCTCGCGTTAGGCGTCCACTTTATTTTTCGACCTTCTTCTTCATCTTCTTTTTTTTTCCTTGCATTTGTTTATTGCCAATTGTTTGTTGTTATATAGCGAATTCCATTGTTGTTATTGTTCTAGTTGTTGCCATTGTTTCGAAATGTATCATATTGACGAATGGAATCATTCTAAGATTTTATCGATGTATCGTGAAAGGTGAATAGTTTTTGAAGAACAAGAAACCAACGAGAGATATTACGACAAATCGATTGACGAAGCAACGACGATAGTGGATACGTCGTTCTCGAAGATTGTATTATAATAAAAAAAACCAAGCGACCAAAGAGAAAAAGAAAGCGCACAATGATTTAATCTAAATTAATTCCGTAGATTATAGTCGTAAAAAAGAAGAAAGGAAGAAAAAGAAGAAAAAAAAAAAGAAAAGACAAGTCGTTCGATTTAATGAAAGATTATTTTTGTAAACTTATACCAGTTTCTTCGACTTCATTAATGTATCACGTTGCATATTGATTAAGTTAAGGTTAATCGATATTATAATGATCGATTTTCCTCGAGCAAGTTTAAAGAGAAACGTTCTTAGCTTCGAGTGCCCTCTAATAATAAGTTTCTTCTATTGTTACTTTTATTAGCCAGGTCAGGAGGAATGAGCAGCGGGGCGATCGGTAAAATTCAAATGATTCTACGAGTGGATATCGTTTGTGCGGTCAGACAGAATTTCTATCGGTACGAGTAGTTATTTGAAATCCACCTTGTGTCTATCTCTCTATTCTCTCTCTCTCTCTCTATATATATATATATATATATGTATATATGTATATATATATATATATATATATATTCGGATGGACCATTCGTTCGAATCGTGATTGCTACGACGAGCCCAACGAATAAAGTGTAAAGTGACGTTGGAAAAAAATCTATTTCAATCTTTTTTACTTTTAGAGAAAAAGAAAGAAAAAAAGAAGATAAAGAAAAATTCGAGACAATTGGATTCCGCTAAGATCTTCGAGGCGATGATTGAATTATATTTTGTGAACCAAACGAAATTAGATTTCGAGAAAGATGTATATTATCTCGTGGAGTTGCAACAGAACGCCGATTGTTTCATCGAGTTTCGACGAGTTCCTCGTGGAAGATATCGTCCGTCGGAGATATATCGTCAGCGTAATTGAAACTCTAGGAAACGGCCACACGGTTGCCTAAGACGTTTCTATGTACGCTGCATTCTAGGCGGATGACGCATCTATAGCGCTCGACCGGTTCGTCCTTTCTTTGTTCGGCGAATACTGCAAATCGGTGCAACTTTTCAAAGCGGTTTTTACGTCCAAAACGGTGTCGTCATTCCGTTCGTCGTTGCAAAAATCCAAAGCCGACGATTTCGAAATTCGCGGGTCGAATCGTACCTACCTTGCGATTTTAATAATGAAAAAAAAGAAAACAAATCACCGATTGCTATCGTAGCAACGACGTATAATATTGTTGAGCATGTAATTCTTTAATAAAATTGCTAGGCTAGGTGAAAAAAAGAAAGGAGAAAAAATATATTAGCCTTAAAAAAAGTTTCGAAAAAGAGTCAATGATTGTTAATATCAGTTAAGAACTTCAGGCTCACCCTATATGTATGTGTATAACTACGTTTAAAAATTCTCTCGACAATAATAACCGTGCTTGGCATCGATTTTCTACAAGGGTAGCTAAGAGAATAACTTTTTTCCAAATGTTGGTAGTTCCTTTTACGTAAACAGGTCACCGACGTAGGAAAGAATTTATCGACCAGCAGCAACCAACCGATGAAGCGAGTAACGTTCTACGACCGATTCGAACGACTTTCCCCCTACGTGCCTCACGAGCGTGCATATTTTTCAAAGTAATGCTATTTTCCGTATCCGGAGAGCGTCCTCTCGAAGAGCGAAAAATATATGTCGCAAATCTAACCACTTATCTATTCCAACAATTTGCAAGTTAAACTTTTCAAAGAAAGAAAGAAAAAGAAGAAAGAAAGAAAGAAAAGAAAAAGAAAAAGAAAAATAACGAAAAATAATACGAGCAACGAGATATCTAAGATATTAAATAAAAAATTTATAATATATCGTGACGTCGTACCTATATCGTGTTTAGACCTTCAAAGGTGTTCTTAGAAGATCGACAGATTTTTAACGCGTCGGATTATCTAACACCGTCGGTGTAGCGTGACTATAGTACGCACGAACGGGTGGTAGGTGTGTTGAGGGGTCCGAGTACGGTGGGGAAGAGAAGCGACATAGGTCCTCAGGGTCAGGGTGGCCAGCTTTCGTGGACGGGGAGAAAAATGGGGAGAAAGAGAAGGTGAGGAGGGTTGGAAAGAGACGGACGAGTCCTTGGAACGAGATGGAGCACAAGGAAGGGCCAGCGAGCCAGGTTTTCGAGAAGCCTGTTGCAGGGAGGGGGAACGGTGTTCCTACAGAAGGTGAACGTCCAAGGGGGCAACCTGTTCGGGGTTCATGGCCCTCGCACGAATAGCAAACGTGCAGGGAGCCGTCCTGTCCAATCTGCTAGCGAGCCTCGTGCAAAAGGGCCGCAGCCTCTTCTCCTCCTTCTTCTTCATCTTCTTCTTCGTCTTCTCCTTCGTATTTTTCTTCTTCGTCTTCTTCTTCTCCGTCTTTGGCACGAAGTATTCGTTCGGCACGAAAAGAAAGATAGTTAGATCGATGATCCAAGGACTTTTTTCAAAGATGGACTTTAACGAATTTAACTAATTTACGGAAGATACGCGTATACTTCGTTGAGGATAACTTTTATAATGAATTGAAAAAAAGAGAAGGAAAAGAAAGAAAGAAATGAAAGAAGAGAAATAAATCATTCGAACGAACAAATGATCTAATCGAACAAGCGTAAAGTAGAGAGTTCGCGTTATAAACTTGAATCTTCTGGTTAGATAAAAATGGAATAAGAACTATATATATATATATATATATATATATATATATATATCCTTCTCTCTTTCTCGACGAATTCACTTCCTGCAAAGATGACTTAAGTCGACGTCGTACCGGTCGGTCGACACGAAACGTAAGAGAGACAAGCAGCCGAGGCAGCAGCAGCAGCGGTAGTGGCAGCTTCGGCAGGAGCAGCAGCAGCAGGAGCAGCAGCAGCAACAGCAGCAGCAGCAACAGCGGCACGAAGCACATTTCTTTTCGACGGGTGGAAGGTACGAAAGAGGGAACCAGTTTTCGAGCGTATACTCGCGTCTCGATTATATACCTTCTGTCCTGGTCCTCCTCTGTGTCTCGCGCTTCTTGCCAGGAAGAATTCTATTCTATTATCCCATTACATGTCTTCGAAGATTTATTTTTAGAAAGAATCCACGGAGAGAGAAAGAGAGAGAGAGAGAGAGAGAGAGAAAGAGAGAGATGTCCACCATGGTAGATGTTGATACCATTCCACTGACGTCGATGACGATAATAAGACTCTAAAGCAGTGTTGGTGGATGTACTACTACGTGTTTCTTCCTACCGGGACAACACGAGTGAGGTTTATAACTCATTCGCGTCAGAATGAAAAGCAAGTAGTCGGGCAAAAGGATCAGCGGCCTCGGCGAAGAAACTGCGTTTAGCTACCGATCGACTTCGGATCTTGTTCGGGTCAAAGATCTCTTCTTCTCGCCTACATAGAGTACGAAAGAAAGAGGATTATATACCTCGCGAAAAAAGATGGCCGTTTTTGTGCATCCTGTACAAGCGTATATCTACATATAGTATATATAAAAGTTTACACGAATATACTTGGCACGTATCGACATCTCTACGTAGTCGACGTGGCAGCCGGGACGCCTCTGTGTGACGTAACCGCCATGCTGTTAATCGGCTACGTTTTAAGTGAGCCGTTTAAATACTTTCGCACGATATTACGTTTTCATTACGTAGATAGGTACGTACGAGCTACCGTATATGGGACTATACGGTAGTCCCAAATGGTTCCTTTGATCTTTCGTTTTGTTTTTCTTTTCTTTCTTGTTTGTTTTTTTCTTGTTGCTTTGTTTTGATTTGGTTTGTTCCGTTTCTTTTTTATACTTTCCTCGCGTTTCTTTTTTCTCTCGGACCATGATTAATATCCTACGTTCGTCCGTGCAAAATGCAATTGTATCATATAAACCAAGAAAAATATCCACCTCGCGGTATCGCCTGCAGAGGTCATTAGACAAGAAACATCGGCGACAACTGCGACTTTATAATCTTATCTCCCGGACGGTTTAGTCATACCACAAATAGGTTTGCACGAAGCCAACCGATAGGATAAATTCTGGATAATCTTGTTATATCTACTAAAATTTCGCCTATAAATAAATGACTACAAATTCGCTCAAAACTGGATGGGAAATATATATATATATATATATATATATCCCCATATATATTATACATATAATATATATACGTAATAGAGGTATATATATATATGTATATATATGTATATATATATATATATATCTAGAGAAAAGAAATAAGAATCGATCGAGTCTAGAGATTCTTTGCGATCGTTATTCCGATAAAGATCGCGATGTGATGAAAAAGAAAGGGATCGTACGTGGCACGAAATTTTTGCATGTGATCGAAGCGAATTTTGGTTAGCGGTAATACGAGACTTCATGCCAAAGACATTTTAAACTCGTCGGCCGGGGATATTGGTATCCTTTTACCATCGTGAAACCGCAGAAAAGTCGATGGGTACGTAGAGATTCGTAATGGTATGGGAAATAATCATGGGTGTTCATGGGTCCTTAGAAACGCCGGGAAAAGGATTATTTCAAATTCAAAGTCATCTCTCACGTTTGTAAACGATTATCAGATAAAGGCATAGCTTCGCGAAATAATTTTCAATGTATTTTCTTATCAATATAATATCGAACTTGAAACTCGACGATCGTTGTTGCGACTGCACTGTTTTGATATCGTGAAAGCAAAGTGTATGTACCGAGTTTGGTACGATAACATCGACGAAAATTCGCTGATCAAGCGAGAAACAGCCTCGGACGAACGTAACGACGCGATATAAAATCATTTCTTCGGGCTTGGTGATGGTCTCGCGCGTTAGATCACGAACGCTAAGCGATAAGGCATCAAACGAAGGAGAGATAAAACCGACGTGGTATGCGAGTTCGAAAGTTTGTCGGAATAATAACGCTCGAGTCGGAGAAAAACGATCGAAAGGAGGCCTCTTTGTAACGAGGTATCTTCTCGAATAAGTCAATCGAGAACGTGCTTATCCGGCAATTATATGGACGGATCATACGCGAGCGCGCGTACAAATACACGCACACACGAACGTCAAGAAATTTGACCTGCTAGAGGGAGAGCTACTCGCTAACGCGATCGATATTCCGTAAATCGATTCTCTTTTAGTTTCCTTACGTTTCTCTTTCTTTTTCTTTTCTTCTTTTTTCTTTTCTTTTCTTTCCTTTCCTTTCGCCGACGATTGCTCGTATCGTTGCATATTTATTTATACGTTTCCCCCCGTAAATAATATTTTATTCGAAGGAACGTCGAATTCGCGAATGGACCGAGGCAACAAATTTCTTCGTTTACGATAAGTTCCGCGGGGGGAAAACAGGGAAGTAAGGAATCCTCGTCGTACCTAGTTTCGAACGACACTACCTACCAGCGACAAGAAAAAAACGAAAGTGTTTCTCGGACGAATACGTCTATCCTTCTGCGACGTCCGCGCGAGTAAGAAGCAAAATAGTAACCCAAGGTCATAGTTTCGCAAGACGATGGCACGCATCGAAAATACGTGTTGGTTAAGTTCTCTTTAACGGCGAACGATATACGATGTGGGATGCATGTCGTCGATGAATAGTAACGTTCGTCTTTCTTCTACCTCTTATTTCTTTTTTTCTCTCTCCCTTCTTCTCTCTTATTTGTTTTTCCACGGAAAACGAATCAAATCGGGGAATCGTCGTGAATCGGCACTATTGTAAAGGCTGATAAGGATTATCGATAAAAAAAAAAAAGAAAGAAAGAAAAACAAAGAAAAAAAATACTTTGCGACTAATAAATTATTTCGATCGAATTTTCAATAATTAGATAGCGTATATCGATCGCGAGTCCGACGATTCGATTAAACGTCGAAGGACACGAATCTGCATCCATTAGTCTCATTATCATTATCGCTTCAGATCTAGAGATACATTCGCGCGTCAACGAAGAAGAAAAGATAAACACCTTGCACTGTGTTGACACAGATGCATCAGAATTATAAGTGACATTAAAAGATACCCGTTTATAGATTACGAGCCCGATAATTTAGCGAATGGCAAGAGGAGGAAGGAAGACGAGCGGACGGCTAGCGGACGGCCGACGGCGCAAAAAAATATCGCGCCTCGTCCTTACTAATAGCTGCGATGGCTGACTAATTGAATGACGCGCGCGAGCCTCCTGTCTTTCTCTGCCTCTCACGGTTCGATTTACACGAATGTCTAAAAAGTTTTTGAACGATCGTTACGATCGAATTTTTTCGATTTTGTTAAACGAGGAATCTCAAAGAAAAAAAGAAAAGAAAGAAAGAAAGAGAAAGAAGAAGATTAGTTAGAAAAAAGAAACTTTCGTCTCTTCGAAGGCGTCAGAGTCAGGGTCATGTAAGGGGAGTGTCGTACGAAAGAAGAGAGCGAATATCTATATGAAAAATAGAAAGAGAGAAAGAAAAAAAGAGAAAGACCGAAAGAAAGATAGATAGATGGATAGAGAGGGAGAGAGAGAGAGACAGAGAGAGAGAGAGAGAGAGAGAGAGAACGAGAGAACGAGAACGCGTTTCGCGGGCGTCGCAAACGGCAGAAAAATCGGCGCGGCTAGCCTCGGCGCAGCTAACTGTACATAAGTTTGGCTATGCACGGGCTAAATGTCGAGAGGGAGAGGAGGAGGGTAGAGTGG
Source organism: Vespula pensylvanica (assembly GCF_014466175.1). Classification (NCBI taxonomy): domain Eukaryota; kingdom Metazoa; phylum Arthropoda; class Insecta; order Hymenoptera; family Vespidae; genus Vespula; species Vespula pensylvanica. The sequence goes on along the minus strand of NC_057691.1, from coordinate 2,850,433 downwards.
GTGGGGACGAGGAAGAAGGGTGGCAGCGAGAGAGGAGGGAAGGAGGAGAATGTTGAAAAGAGAGAGAGAGAAAGAAAGAAAAAAGAAAGAAAGAGATAGATAGATAGATAGATAGATAGATAGATAGATAGAT